>NC_133532.1:102386273-102686273 GCF_048544455.1 Silene latifolia | reverse complement strand
ATTCCTTAATTATGTTGATTAATTTATCCAAACCACCTATTTAAATCAAATTAAGTGACAATTCCTCAATTAATCACATTAATTTCATTCTTAATCAATATTAAACTTGTAATATGAATTCAATCCGTCAAAATTTTAAACTTCTTTAAAATAATTCGGTATCTCTTAATTGTGAACCGTTTCACAATAACTAATTGGCCAAAAACAAAACAAAAATAAAAACCCTTTTTTCTTTCCTTTTGGGTCTCAACAAAAAGAATAAAAACAGGAATTTTTTTTTTTTAAATCCCAGCTCACGGCTGGAATAAAAACAGCCGAAAAAAGTTTTTTTTTTTTTTTTAATTCGGCAATAAGGCAAAAATAAGAAAAACCTTTCCTTTTTTTTCTTTTCGGCATAACAGAAAAAAAAAAACAAAAAAAACAGATTTTTTTTTTTTTTTCACGGCAAACCCTAAAAAAAAGCCGTCATTTTTTTTTCTTTTGCGGTAAAAAGCCCTAAAACAACAATCGATGAAGAAAATGTTTACAGTTGCTATTAGAACATGATTTAGCAAATGAATTAATGAACATGATTAATCTTATATGCTAAAACTATATAGCAAAAACAAGTTCTTGTATCATCGACATGACGATTCTATTTGTATTTTAACTTAATCTTCATTAAATCAAAATCTACCAATTCTTCATATGATAATTTTAACTTATTAAAACAATGATATGAAAAATGAAATTGGAAATAAATCATCAAGCAAAAGAAAAAAAAAACGAAAAAAACAGGCCGAAAAAAAACAAAATTCCTCTCGGCAAAAAAAATTTCAGCCGAAAAAACCCTAATTTTTTTTCGAAATTACTCATATGGTTTACATACAATTTTATGAAAATCATCAAAATTAAAATTCGTGGTCTTTGTTCTGATACCACTTGTGGGAAATAATCTGTATACTTCCCTTAAAAATGAAGGATTATAACGAATTTAATTAAGACGATCACTAGTCATAAATAAAATACATAAACAAAATAAAGGATTCAGAAATAACCTTCGGTTCTAGCAAATATGGCCTAAGAACAATATCAAAGTAGATATTCGCCTATCAGTTGCACCCAAGACGATATGAGATATGCCCTTTTGATTATGATAGAATCGATCCAAATTTTCTGTAAAAATTTAGGTTTTTGTGTTTTTACTAATGAGAAGAGGCAAGAGAATGAGTAGAAAAATTAGGTCTAAAAATAATCTCCCTCTAACCTACTTAAACCGTGAATTAGGTTAGTAATAGGGTAGATATTTTCTTCCTTATTTTCGGCCCATATAACCGAAATAAGGAGTATTATTTCCTTATTTTGGTTATTCCAAAAATGTATAAAATGTGTTAAATTGTCATCTAGTGAAGATTGAACCCATGACCTCTTGGTTTGTGTACCCTCACTATTACCACTATGACACATTCATCTTGTTGATATTAAATATAACCGATTACATTTAATTACGAATTAACAGATTAATTCGTCCAAGCTAACATTACATACATTTAATTAAATATAACTTATTATATTCAATTTACTTAATTGTGATTAATTGTCTCAACTAATATTATTTAATCTTCATTAAATAATTGTCTCATCAACACATTGACTAACTGTTTAGTCATATTAGGCATCAATGTGATTATATTTCTATAACCACATCTCTCAAACACATCCTATAGGTGTGACCTTTAGGGACCAGTTGATCACCGCCATCTGTATGATAATAACGTCAAACTTTCTAGCAAGCCAACCGTTATTAGGTAAACGTTAATCAACTGATTAAATATACGAAGTATACCCTTGTGAACTTATAAGAGATTTACAAATGTTATCACACTAATTTGTGGAGGACACAAGCTCCAAAAACCCCCACCAGCAGGTGTGACCCAGGACCAGGTAAAAGAGACGATGTTCATATTCTCGCTTCGTGATGCTGCTAGGGAGTGGTACCGAGATCTGGGACATCTGTTCCTTAGACTCTTCTCATATTCTACTTGTAGTTTCCTCTTATGCGCAGGTCACAGGGTGGTGAATTACGACCACTAGATCCTGAGATCGAAAGGACTTTGCGTGAGTTGAGACGATCATCTAGAGTATTACCGATAGAGGAAGAGTTGAGTACTCTGTCCAGTTATTACGAGAACGAGTTATTTGAGGAGGATCCACCTTCGTCTCCTATTTCTACTTCTTCAGCTGAGACCGTTACATCTCCAGATATGGCTGAAGAAGCAAGTATAGCCAGTCACTCCGAGCCAAAAGTTGAGAATCTCTATAAGGGATTCGCATTGCCAGCTGGGACGGATAGAAAATTCGAACCAAAACCGGCCTACATTAACTTGGTTGAGAGAAACCAATTTGGAGGAGCTGCAAATGAAGATGCAGCTAAACATATGGAGATATTCATTGACTACTATTGTTCTATACCCCCACCAGCAGGTGTGACCCAGGACCAGGTAAAAGAGACGATGTTCATATTCTCGCTTCGTGATGCTGCTAGGGAGTGGTACCGAGATCTGGATCGAGCTGCCAATGGTATTACTGATTGGAATTCGCTGGCTCTAGCATTTTATAAGAAATATTTCTCTGCATCGAAGACCAATGCGATTAGAGCTCAGATCACAAGCTTTAAACAGGGTCCTGATAAAAATTTTCATGAGGCATGGGTCCGTTTCAAGAGGCTGGTGCTATCTATTTCGCACCATGGGTTCGAACAATGGTGCCTATGTAATCAATTTTATAATGGGCTTTATGATGATCAGAGGGCTATCCTGGATGCTGCAGCTAATGGCAGATTCCAGGAGAATGTTGGGGAAACTAAGGAGTGGAAGATTTTTGAAGATATGGCCACCCATAAAGCTGAGCATGGGAATTCTAGAGGAAATTAGAGAAAATCAGCTGAATCTCCTGCTGTAGCTGCGATAGAGGCTTTTACTGCAAGATTTGACAAGCTATATTTTGGAGGATCCCAAAAAGGTGGGATGTATAAAGTTAATGCAGTTTCAGACGGTCTCTTTACATGCAAAAGATGTGGAGGAGAGGGACATGTTTCGGAATTTTGTACTAGTTCGAATGAAACATGTGCTGCCTTTCAACACTTTAGGCAGACTGATACTTATCCCGATCCCTCCAATGTTCACCCCAATTTGAGGTGGAATAACCAAAATGTTCTTAATCCGAGACCGCAGCAGCAACAAAGCTATGTGCCCCCTCATAAGTAGCAACAGTATCAAAAGCCTCCTTATGTGCCTCAGGAACAGCAATTTCAAGGTTCTGATATTTCTGAATTGAAAAACATGGTTCAGAATTTGTCGGGTTTGCTGCAAAAGGAGTCTCTAGCTAGAGAGACTTCTACAAAAATGTTGGAGAGTCAAATTGCCCAATTGGCAAGCAAAAGTGCAACTAGAGCTCCGGGGCATTTATCGTCGCAACCGGATCAAAAAGAGACTCGAAATGCGATCACTTTGAGGAGTGGGTTTACCCTTGATGGGCCCGCTATGGTCGAAGATGTTACTGAAAAAGATGAGGCGGAACCGAGCAAGAAAAAGGCTGGAATGAACAGTAGCAAGAAAAAGACGATCAGCAGGTACATCAGTCGATCGACTGATATACCTGGTCGATCGACCGCTCGTCGAAAATGTGATGAAGCTTCGGTTTCGGGAGTCGATCGATCGATCGACCTACATGGTCGATCGATCAAGATATCTGCGATCGTGAACCTTTTCATCCTCCAATGCCGGATAACTTGAGGGACCACTTATTTCGGGTACGACGACTCGAAATTATCGGGGCAAGATCCAAATGCTGATGGGTCGATTCGGTTCCAAAGTATGACCCTACGACCGTTAATGGTTCATTCCTGAGACGGTCTGAAGAAGGTTCGAGCTACAACAAAGAAAAAGTAGTGGATTTTCAGCCTAAGTCCACTGATGCCAGTATGAGAGACCTAGAGAAGAGGGCTAAGTTGCTTCTTACAGCCCTTATCCAGAGAGATTGGTGCCGACAAAGGAACAGGTATCGTTTAACAAATTTGAGAATGTTATTCGTAGTTTAAATGTGCAAGTTCTTTTCTTAGAATTAGTTAATCAAGTGCCTGCTTACATGAAATTTATAAAGCAACTGTTGTCTAAAAAGAAGTCACTTGATATTGTGCAATCTGTCGCACTAACTGAGGAGTCATGTTCCTATTTGACTCACACTGCACCTCATAAGTTAGAAGACCCAGGTAGTTTTTCAGTCCCATGTAATATTGAAACCTTTTCTATTGAGAAGGCCTTGTGTGACCTAGGGGCCAGTATTAGTATTATGCCTTTGAGTCTTGCTAAGAAATTAAAATTGACTAGGTTCAGCCCATAGGAGTCTTAGAGGATATCCCTGTGCAACTAGGAAAGTTCTTTTTCCCAGTTGACTTTGTTGTGCTAGATATGCCCGAGGATGCTCAGATTCCTATCATTTTGGGTAGACCATTTCTGCACACTGCTGGTGCAGTTATAGATGTTGGCTCAGGGACTTTGACCTTTAAGGTAGGGAAACAGTCCATTGTTTTTGCCCAGACCTATAAGAAGAAGGCTGCCATGTACCCAGTAACTTGCAATGTAGCTAAATCTTATGTTGTGTTGCCTGATATGCCTGCCCCTGTGCCTATTTCTGCTATAACACCTCCGCCCCAGATCGGGAGCAAATTGGAGGAAGATCCTTCTGTTTTGACTGTTGCAGGAAATGGTTTGGGGAAGGAAGAGCCGCATGTTGCTCCAGTTGCGAAGGAGCCAATAGTTCAAAGAGGCGGTCTAGGATGTCTTAGCTATGGAACTGATGAGGAGCCTGATGAGGAGCCAGTCAAGGTGACGGAGTCCGATTTGGATTTTGATGAGCCAGACGAGGTCAGTGATTGGGAAGATGTTAGAGATGTTGATCCGTTGAGTTCTGCGGATATTGGAGTCGTTAGGAGCCCCGCTGAGGAGATGAGTACTGTAGAGGCTACCTCTTGTAGCCAGAAGCCGAGCAAGTGGGCCATTCCGTGGCCATTCTTGATCACCTATTAGTTGATTAAGACTTGTTAAAAACATTTTATTGCTTTTGTTAGACTTTTTATTGCTTTGGTGTGCGCGAGACTTCGCTTTAATAAGTTTGCTTAGGATTTAAAGACTTTAGACTGTTACTTTGGGTTTTGCGCAATTTTGGGCGCGTTATTATGTGTATTTGCAGGTTCATAGACCATATTAGCTCAATTTATTGAGCTAATTCGAAGAAATCAGAAACTTACAGCAGTGCCGCGACTCCAGGGGCTTCTGTTCCTGTCACCATGGTCGATCGACTGGATGGTATGGTCGATTGACCGCTTTCGCTGTTGTACTTGTTCACGACCATTCCCCTGCTGTGTTTGGTCGATTTGCTGAGTTGAGGGTCTTTTCTCCACTTTATTCTCCGATTTGTTTATGTTTTCTTCTGTTTTTCTTATTTTGCACATAATTTTGCGTTTCGTAAATTGCTTTCTCGGAATTATGCGTGGTACTTTTGTTTCTTTTCAGGTACCTACGGTAGCACTGCTGGCTACTGAAACCTCCTAGCTCACGCTGGTTTGGGGAGGTTTCCTTTTGCGCTTAAAATCTTGTGAGTTTCTGAGTCACCTTCATGTCTTATTTAGTTATTTATCGCAAAAATCCCATTTCCCTTTTGTTTCTTTTACATGATTTTGCACAATGGGGACATTGTGTGATTTGGTTTGGGGAAGGTTTTTGCGTCGCATTTGCATTGTTTTTATTGCATTTCAGATACACGTTTATTGCATTTCTGCTTGCATTGTATTTATTTCCTATATATACAAAATTTAAAATTCAAAAAAAAAATTGAAAAATCTCTCAAAAATTCAAAAAATTGCACGTTTATTTTAGCATATAGGTTGAGTCGGAACGGTAGTATTTCAATGATGACATTGCATTTTCATCTGTTTATGCCTAAGCCTTGCTAATTGACATGTTATTAGTAGAATCATATGCATATCTACGAGTTTTTGTTAAATTATTTGCTGAACTTGAGACTTGACTTAGATTTATGGCAAACTACATCATTTTCTGAGATTTAGAGCTTATAACTGGTGACATTCATGACCGATTTATTTAGGAATGTGAGTAGTACTCCTTATGAGACATGTTACATCAATTTGCATAAATATGAACTTAATCTGCTTAATACCTGTATGCATTCGGTTTGTTGTTTGTTGACACATGTGGTAGAGGTCCCCTTTTCTCATTTTGCCCATAAGCTTCACGTAGCCAAAAATTGCCTTCTGTCCCATAAGCTACATACTATATTTAACCTACCTTATCTGAGCTAGTATTGGTAGTTGTGGGAATGTGTTTATTGTATTTTGGTTATATTGCACTTTATGAGAATATGTTGGTGAATTGTTGAAGGAAAAATGATTCGAAAAAAAAAGAGGTCGGTCGGACGACTGGACTCATGGGTCGATCGACCGTGCACTGCAGAAATGAAAGAAAAAAAAAAGATCAAAATCGCATAATTCAAAGTCTTTATTAAATGGCGATTTTTGCTCCCATGTTGTATTTGTATCTTATGGGGAGTTACTAATTGTGGAAATTGTGAGATTTGTGCTTCTAAATTGGCACCGTTTGTATCGATTGATCTTGAGTTTGAAGTTGGGATGCTCCCGTAATTTGGATCTGTAGTTACTAGCTTGGCTTTAACTCCTCATATCCAAATTTATCTTAGCCCCTTCTTACCCATTACCTCACATATCCAAATTTACCTTGGCATGTGTCATGGTCATTTGTTTGGTTGGAATGCATATGTACGGTTGTAGAAATCATTTTCATATTAGACTGCAGGCATGTTCTTATAGGTCGTAGTCAGGTGAGAGTCATTAAAAAATTACTTATTTCTATCTTTTACGTATATTCACCTGTGCTTATGTGTGATATGAGCGACACGTGAGAGTCCATAATGATAAGTCTCTATAGTTGACGGTTCAGCAGTTTTTAACGACTACATAACTCGTTTGCATGATTCATTTTGCTAATTGATTGTTGATTTGTAGCATTAAACTGGTTTAGGCTTTACAGTATGCATTTCGCTCTGAGATTGAACTCGTTCCAATTAGGTTTTAAGATCGAGTCTAGTTCTTGCTTGGGGACAAGCAAGGGTTTGGTTTGGGGAAGTTTGATGCGTGTCCTAAATATGATGTTTTACACCCTATTTTACACGCATCTCCGAGCTCAATTATGTAGTTTATGCTACTATTTTCCCTATTTCCGTCTACTTTTGTGTTTTTGTGTAATATTGCAGAAATGTGAAGAATCCAGCGGGAAATGAGCCAAATCCGTCCCCGAGTACTTGGCATATTATTTGACATGAAGTATTTACTCAAGAAACGAACTTGGTGCGCGTATCGAGGCCAGAAAGACAAATTTACGAGGCTTCTGGAGCAAAGTATCAGCTGAAGCAGTCGATCGACTGACCTCCATGGTCGATCGACCAGGGCGCGATTCCTAAATAAGATCAGAAGCTACTATTTACTGAGGTTTGGTTGATCGACTGGTCCTAGTGGTCGATCGACCACACCGTGATTCTGACGCAAATTTGGAAAACGAGAAAACCCAATGTAATTAGGTTTTAGGAATAATAGTTACGTAAGACTATCTATATAACGTAACCTGAGATTTCAGAGGAGATCATCGAATTAATTAGGGTTCATCACACAAAAGTTGAACTTTTGATTATTTCATTAGTTTAGTTTAATTTTCCGTCAATAAAGTTTACTTTCCGCATTTGGTTTTGGTCTTTTCTTCATCAATTCCTCTTCACGGTATTCCCCTGTTCCTTTGTTCAATTTTGTTGCTTTAATTTCTTCCGTAGTTTAGAATTGCTAGTTTAGATTTCCCAAAGCCAAATTATCGTTTCATGTTAGTTATTTATTTAGTTAATTATGAATTCGATTGCTTTATCTGTTAATTTTGTTTCTGTTATTATTTCTAGTATGAGTAGCTAAACCCTTCGTGCTAAGATGTAGGGGACCTGTAGTGTAGGCGGCGTAGATTTTGTAGACCTGAGTCGCGTCATGGTCGATCGACTGCCTTACCTGGTCGATCGACCGGCTCACGTGAGATCAACTCCGTCTTAATTAATTAAATTGCTATATTTGATGAATCGAGTGCACGCGACTAGTTGAATGCTTAGGAATTGACCGACCCGATAGATCGAAAGATAGGGGAGGGAAATAGACTACTTAATTAAGACGACTAAATTAATAAGATCGAGAGATAAGTTAATTTAGGCTTTTAAATCACTTTTCGAATGCGAGAGTCAAGATACTAGTGATATTAGGGACCCGTAGCTAGATCGAGAGATGCTACCTGTTAAGAATGGACCGAGAGGACTTCTTATTTTCCTGTCTTACGTGATTATTTCAGACTTACCTAGGATACTGTCGCCGAAACTACAGTGAACCGACCATCTTAGCATCCTTTTAATATTTGATTCCATCTTATTTCTTTAATTACTCATTTACTTGTTTTAGTTTAGTTTTTATTTTGTTACCTTTAGTTATAGAACTATTCAAATCAAACCCCCTCACAACTGTTACTTTAGACTAAAATTAGACAACTATCAATTGCATCGCCTTTCTGTGGTTCGACCCTGACTGCCGCTATCTATAGTAGTAGTTTGGATTATAAATTTATCTTTGGTACTCTACGACGGTATCATTATGCATGAAGAGACAATTTATGTTCTTATCTGTGCCCGTTCCCGGTCCTAAGAACCCTAAGTCAAATTTAGATGTCTAACTCCAGCCGTTGATCAAAGAGTTGAAACAACTTTGAGAAACCGGCGTGGACACCTACGATGTCTTTATGAAACAAAATTTTTAATTAAAGGCTGCATTAATGTGGACGATCAACGATTTCCCGGCATATGCATGCTTTCTGGTTGGTCCACAAGTGGGTATCGTGCTTGTCCTTATTGTCCAAAAAATGACCATAGATCTTTTTGTCTTAGAAATAGCAAAAAGGTTTGTTGGTTTGATTGTCACCGTGAGTTCTTAAGACCTGACCATCCTTTTCGCAACAATGGTAAGCATTTTCTAAAAAACAGAAAAACTGAGAATTGCATAGCCGCATCGAAATTAACGGGTGATGAAGTGTGGGATTCCGTAAAAGACTTGCCAAAAATAGTTGATGCTTCTGATGAAGAATTGAAAAGATTGAAAGATAAGAATGAAGGTTGGTGGAAACAAAGCATATTCTGAGAACTTCCCTACTGGAAAACGTTGCTGATTCGACACAACTTAGACGTTATGCACATTGAGAAATTTTTTTTTGAACAACTTATCAACACCATGATGGATGTACCAGGTAAAACTAAATTTCGCCTTAAGAGTAAAGACGACTTTAATGAACTTTCCTATAAACGGCCCATATCATTTAGGTTTGTTTTATCAACCGCGGAGAAAAAGGCTCTATGTGACTGGGTTGCTAATTTAAAATTCCCGGATGGTTATGTTTCAGATTTGAGTCGGTGTGTTGACCATAAAAAGATGGTGTTGCATTCCATGAAAAGTCATGATTGTCATGTCTTTATGGAACGACTACTCCATGTTGCCTTGAAAGAGTTGCTCCCGACAGGTTCTTGGAATGCAATAACTGAGATAAGCCAATTTTTTAGAGACCTGTATACTTCTACGATTAGAGTTGATTCTATGGAACGTCTGGAGTCAAACATTGTGGAGATAATATCCAAGTTAGAGAAGATATTTCCCCCGTCTTCCTTCAGTTGCTCCGATACTTTTAAGGAATTGGTAAGTATTGTTTATATTGCTTTTAAAAAGTGGTTAATATATATGATTGGCGAATATACACTTGATTTTACTTGTTTCCATACTACTTTCAGGGTGAAGAGGCCACTCCGTACAAGTTGTTTACGAAGACGAAGAAAAATAAGAAGGGCGAGTGGGTTAATCCTCGAGCTGTTGAGATAGACGTAAGTTTTTGTATTCAATTTAATGTTTATTTTCATTACAAAGAACCGTAATATCTTTCTTAGAAAGAACGATAATATCTTTCTTAAAAAGATAGGTAATATATATATATATATATATATAGGGTCGGGGTCAGGTGCGAACTAAAGTACGGTGCGAACCGTACGAACCAACTTAAAAACACAATTTCAAAAGACAAAAGTCAACCCCAGCTTGTCTTTCTCACGCCCTTTATCCATCAGACATTCACACACCACCTTCCCTCTCCCTAATCTACCACCACCACCGCCACTGGTGGCAGCAGCCCAGACGACCGCCGGAGTCGGCTCTCTCCTACGCCGGCGACGCAGACCACGCCAATTAGCTATCCTCCTCTCCGTCGCTTCCTTCATCGGTGACCTCGTATGTATATGCCGACAACGGTGATGAAGACCTCTTTTTGCCTTAAATTTCCCGATTAAATCGTCTGTATAGTTACTTTTATGAAATTTTACTTCCTTTTTTTTTGTAGATCTAGCACTTAGAAGAACTTTCGAATAATGGTGACGCGGTGGTTTAGTGGTTTCCGGTGGGTCTGTGTCGAGGTCGCGGGATGGTTATTATGGGGAAATCAGTGGTTTAGGGATTTCCGGTGGGTGTGATAGATGTTCCTGGTCTTGTGAATTTTGGTCGTGCTACAAATGGCAACATTGGGGTGGTGGTTTCGTGAAGGTTTTGAGTGTGGATGACGGTGGCCGACTTCTTACAAGGTGCCTTGAGGGTGGTCAGGGATGTCGTCGGCGTTGTCTAGGGTTGTATTGTAGACGACTAGCTTGGTTGCACATTCGAATCCATGACAGGCAAATTGGTTCTAAATCTGACCGTAGACATTTTACAATAAATGTGTGGAACGCCGCCTTACTAAAACTGAAATCAGAAAATATTGCACCGAATTCAATTCTAACAAATACCCAATTCACATATGATCATAACTAATAAAAAACCATACTTAAATATAAAAAAGATGGCATCTTTACCAAGTGGGTAGATCTGAAATGTGATCAGTTAGGCTGAAGAACACAATTTGGGTTATATTCTGGCAAAAAGTTGAAACGTATAGCATCAATTGTACAAAATTGGTAGATGTGTTTATAAAGAAAGATTACAAAAATAAACTCTGTGAACAAAATGACAGAAACAGAAATCATTCAAGCATTAACTCACCAATGAATGAAGAGATGACACAAAATTATAATGGTGAGGTTACGACATTTTTTGGGTTTTTTGTTGTGTGATTTGGGGAACTTTTCAGGGTGGTATATATCTATCAACTTAAATGAGTATATCTAGTTAGCTAAATGTATGTATCTATTAACTTAAAGGAGTGTATCTAACGCGCTAACTTAAATGTATATACTAGAAAATTTTGGGTAGAGTACTATCAAAATATAAATTTATTTGTAATAACCTACTGTCTAAATATAAATTGATGTAGTTAGCAACAAATCTCATCCCAAGTTGTGTTGCACTCATACACAAAACAAGGATAGTCTTCGAGTGCAGTGTCCTATGGCATCAAAAACCAAACAAGTCAGCCGCGAACAGGTTCATCAAAGATCCAAAGTGTAAAGGCGAGACCATTTTAAGAAGACATGTAAAAGGTGAGATTATTCCTATCAATTATTCCATTATAAATTAATACATGTATTTCACTTTTCAGTGGAATTAAAACATATCTTAATTCTCCCATAATTTAAAAATATCATGTGTATATACCAATCTAAGGAAGTGTATCTAACATGCCATAAATATGTATCTAGCAAGGTAGAGATCTCTATCTAGATATCTCAAGGAGTGTATCTAGCATGTGAAATATGTGTATCTAAAGAATGTAAATAGTGTACCTAGCAAGGTAAGGGGGTGCATCTAGGAATATGTATCCCGGCAAGATAAAATAGTGTATCTAGCTTGTCGAGAGATGTGTATCAAAGCAAAGTAAAGAAGTGTATCTAGTATGGTAGAAATGTGTGTATCTAGCAAGGTAAAAGAGGTATCAGAAATCTAAAAAAGTGTATTCCGCTAGAGTTCATTTAACTATAAGTAGTCATCCTTATTTAGTCAAATTACATATGAATGTGTTAATGATAGCATTCCCTTGATCGTTCTCTTGATAATGATCTTATATTTTTATGAATGGATAAGAGGAGGCGTAAACGACATAATTGATTTTCCCAAATGCTTTCATCTCTTTGACCGTGTTAAAAACCCCAGAGTTATCCATAAAGTGAGGTTCAATTTTACACGAATTCCTGCTATTCTGGAGCTCGGTATACAAGCTGGTGTTAATCTCGAGAAGTATCCTTCAAAACGAAGAACGAAACCAGTTTACTCTATTGAGGGAAGGATTGAAGATTTTGAAGCACAATGTGAGGAAACTGTGGATTCAATCGAAGATAGTGCTAATAGTTTTGAGCACCAGATTAATCCGTGGGTACAATTGAACTGTGAGGAGGGGGAAACTTGAAGGAGTTGAGCATTGGGACAATGGCCTCTTGGGTTGAGATGTTATCAGGTGTGAGAAAGATCATGGAGAAATACTCGGTATGGACATGTGGATATTGCCCTCGAAGTTCGGTGGGTCCGAAAGGACACAAAGTCGAGGTTGTGCAAGGCGTCTAAACACTAGTCTCGTGATGGTATGCACGCCAGCGGGGAGGCAACTCGATGATCTTGTGGGTCCTAACTATGTGTGGCATGTTCGAGACCCGTCGGTCCACCTCTCGTGCAATAATTTAAAGAGGTACTATGGAAAGGCTCGGCCGTGATAGAGTTGTGTGTGCAGGCGGCGCGCCTTCATATGTGTATCAGGATGCATTGATATGTGTATCTGGAGGTGTAATACATGTATCCAGCACTTTAACACCATCATCCTCTTCCCCTGGCGTGAATGTTTAGCTAGCGCTCCCCTTAATTGACATCAACATAGCCACCTTACACCACCACTACCCCTATATCAACCACCAAATGACGTCGCCGTCGAGTACTCTCACCACAACAACTACTCAAATCAGCCCCCAAATTCAGGTTGGCGACTTCTTATCTTTCGGATACACAAGTCGATATGAGTATCTACAAGTAACACAATGTGTATCTGGGGTGCTGCTTTATGTATCCACCTCCCATATCACCACAACACATTCACCACTACCAGCGCCTAACACCATACCACCACCAACAACAACAAAAATACCACCACCACCACCACCCTGACAAATAGCACACCTCCACATGCCCAGTCATTCCACTTCCGTGCACCACCGCAACCACGATCGCTCATAACCGCCTGACCTCCACCATCTTTAACACCAACTATGTTTTATTTGGTCGACGGGAACGTTTTCCGGCTCGGAATTCTTCGACATGAACTCCAGCGTACTTATATTTTTAAAATACCTCTTCATTTGTTGTAGATCTACAACTTAAAATCATAAAGTTCAACAAAAAAACAAGTGAACCAAGAACTTCGCACTTCCTCTTTAACTAACCAAAAATGGAGGCCTTACCGCGCGGAAACTAATTGATACTGACGACGGAGTGGTGTTCGATCTCCGGCGACATTCACGAAGTGTATGGTCAAGACTTCATATGAGTGTTGAAAGAGGAACACAGATAGAGGGGCTTCAAATCCATCGGAAATCCGGCAGCATAGACATCGTTAGCGACCGCACGGTCGACGGTGGAGGCAATCGGAAGTCGGTGCTAGCATCAGTTGGTAAGGGGAGGGCAGAATGGGTGTGTTCAAGTGATGGGGAATAGTTACGGGTGAGTGAGTGATTGAGTTTAGGGACTTTTTAATCTTGACCGTTGATATGGTTTAATCTGATGGTTTTTATTTAGTACGTAAGTTCGCACCGAACTTTAGGTTCGCACAGGATCCTATTTCTATATATATATATATATATATATATATATATATATATATATATATATATATATATATATATATATATATATATATATATATATATATATATATATATATATATCATCTCTGACGATTTTGTCTTTTTTTTCAGCATGATTACAATGAGGAGATGAGTCAACCATTGCCACCTGGACAGTCTCCTGACGAGATCCGGACGTACTACAAGGCTGTCAAGGGCTTTGACGAGAAGAACCGGCTATTTGGGACCGGAGATAAAGGGGCCGAAATATGGTATGATCTTCCTACTAAAAAAGCTGGTCGACCGTCTTTCTCTTATGCTCCTAGCATGATTTCACGGCTTTCCACCCAAATGAATGATGAGCAAGCCGCTCGACTTGCTCTTGAAGAAACTATTCGTCAACAGGCTGAACAAATGGCGACAATGGAAAAGGCTTTGGCTGATATGCAAGCATCTCAACCCCCAAACACGTGTTCACAATTCAATCCACATAGGCGGGACGACTTTGCAGATGATGGACACGGGTTTGGAGGTGGTAGTTTTATTTCCCCTATAGGTTAGAGCCTTTAGTTAGGTTAGTATTGTCGTCTAGTAGGGAGTATGAAAAAACATTGGTGATTTGTGTTTAATTAGTAAGACAATGTACGAATTTGACTGACTTTTTATGTAAAAAATTTGCGTTCAATTCTCTTTTGTTGCCTCTCTTGATTCCCGCAATTGCGGTCGACGTGAAAATGGATTCCCGCTTGGCGGTCGACGATTGTATATGTGTTTTACAGGTTTTGGTTGTAAATGAAACGATGCAAATAGGCATCGTTGCTGTATTTGAAACGATGCAAATACGCATCGTGGCTGGGCAGCAAGCTGCTATTTCCAGCCACTGCCATTAAATAATCCTGACGTAAATTCCGTCAGCAAAGTCCAAAATACTGACGGAATTTCCGTCAGATGAGCAGAATCTGGGTTTCCAGTTTACTGCCACGTGTCGGTGTACTGACGGACTTCCTCAGTAAAGTCCAGAATACTGACGAAATTTCCGTCAGGGGCCTATTTTTCAGAATTTCCTGCTCACCCGCCAAAAATGCCATGTGTCATACTCTAGCGGAAATTCCGTCAGAAAAGAAGAGTACTGACGGAATTTCCGTCAGTTACCTGCTGCTAGTGGACGACAGAAAAGCCGTCAGTATTTCAATTTGCTGACGGAAATTCTGTCAGGGCAGTGATTTTAGTGACGAAATAAGCTGACTCTGGTTACTGACGGAATTTCTGTCAGGAAATGGTAAAACTGACAGAAAAGCCGTCAGTACGGCCAAATTTTGGCCGTCAGTACCCCGCGTTTTCGTAGTAGTTCGTCTCCTTCTGTTCGGCCCCTATTACTACATTCATTTGTGTCTAGGGTATTTATCTTTAATTAGGTTGCGTCATCCTATCACAGCCATACCAAAACCTAACCTAAAACCGACCTGAATTCGAGCTAATAATTAACCCCACTAACTCGACCCATATGCGACCCGAACCCTCTCTCGTAATTAGTCACGACTTGACCAGGCCCGTTCGGACCCGACCTACTCGATTGCTACCTCTACTATCATAATGGCCTTAGTGTCTAAGGGTGGGAGTTGGGTTGCGGACTTGCGGGTCTTCTGGCCATCTTGGCTCAGCACGACCGAGACGTGGCCTTGACACGACTTAATAGTTTTGGGTTGGGTTTGGCCACGGCAAGGCGGTTGAAGGTAGTACAAAAGTGGCTTAGGGAAAAAGCTTTGAGGGAGTTATAAGGACAATTTTAATGCCGTTAGTTTTTTTAATACGGAGTATATATCAAGACCCTTTAGTCCTCTATTCTACTAATTTATTTTTCTTTTTTTTTTTGGTAAAGTATTCTACTAGATTTTATTAACATTGTTTAATTTATCTAAAAAAAACTCAAATACTGGATATATTAAATTAAATAAAAAATACTCAAAAAAAATTTTTGTACCTTTTTTGTTTTTAATTTTTTTTCGAAAAAAATAAGTAGAGTAAAAGTAGAGTTTGAGGTGAGTTTGATTGATAATGTATAAAGTCTGAACTGAATCTGAAGTGAGTCTGAGAAATATAAAAATAATAAAAGTTAGTGAAAAGCTTATATGGCAGAGTCTTAAAGACTCGGAAGAGTCTGGCTGATAATCTTATCTTATACATTATCAATTAGACTCAACTTAAACTCTACTTTTTGCCCTACTTATTTTTTCAGCTTATAAAGAAAAAAACGAAAAACAAAAGTGGTACATATGTCAATTATTAATTGGAAGAAATGTCTAGTAAATTTTGCCAAGAGTCTTAAGTTGAGTCTAGACTCAACTTAAGACTTTGTCCAAACTTTTGTAGATTATTGCTAGTTTTCAATGAGTTTTGTCTCAAGACTTTGGTAAATCTTTTCTCAAGACTATCAATAATTTTGCCCTTAAACTCTCAATTCGGTGGCTTGCTTGAAATATAAGTAATTATTAAGGGAGTAAATAGAGTTTAAATAAACTAAAAAATGGAGGGAAGAAAGGGGGTTGGACATTGGAGATTGAAATGGGGAAATATATATAGTGAATAGTCCCTCATCCATTAAGGGCGTAATTGTTAGTTTATTATATACCCCTCCCTCCAAGTAATCCATTACCTCCATATGGAAGTAATAATTCCTCCGTCACCTCCTCTTTCCACCCTCCACAACCAACACAAAGCATCAATCTCCTTTCATTTCTTCTTATTTTAGCTCTCATTACTCTCTTAATAATTACTCTCATCCTAAGCAAACTCTTAATAATGTTAGACTAAACGTTTTTCTTTCCTTTCACCATAACTAGCAGATGTAAACTACTCCCTCCGACTTGCTGTTTTCTTTCCATTTCATTATAATACTCCTCACATATATTAGAGAAACGGGAAGAAAAATAAAAGCCAGAGGGAGTACTAATTAGTAAGGTTATGAGAGATGCTGCTCAAGACCTCGATTGGAATCCCGTCAGCATCAAAATCGCCTTTATAATTCTTTTTAAACCAAAAAACATTTTGATAGGAAAACTAGTGTTGCTAGATTATATTATTTTCAATGGTTGAATTTGGTAATTACGTTGTATACTTCAAATTCATCCAAAAAACATATCGAGGAAGCATCTAGCTACAAACCATAAATTCATACGAGCAATGGATATAGAAAATGTGGACAAGGAGAAACTTCACTTTCAAGGCAAGACTAAGTCCACATCGTCTCTATTCCACCCGTGATCTCCATTTGATTTCTACTCCACGCGTAAACTCCTCATACCATCAATCATTTCACCCCCAATCACATAGTCCATCACTTACCTTACTACAAAACTACTTATAACGTATATTACTAATTCTATATACACAAATTCTCTTCTAAGACGGGTCTATTCATCTTAAGGTTAAGACAATCTAAGTAATTAAATTAAAGCAAAGGCAGATTGCATTGGAAAAACATACATATTTGTTTTATATGTTTTAGTGGTGTGATACTTGACCATTTTAAACTTAAAACGGATATATCTGTCTTAAGAGAGACTTAATGTTCTATATAAGTACACCTCCATATATAGATAATTGCCACACTCCTTATTCAACAAACAAATATTATTTTCAACATATCTATTAGGGAAAAATACACCATGAAACACCACTTCCTTTCTTACTTCACCTTCATAATCCTCTTCCTTTACCAAAAACACTCAATTTCCTCTTTAGAAACTGAAGGAGTTATGTCCACTAACCTACACAAATTGACGGTACAAAACCCCTCAGAAATCACCTCAATAGAACCACAACCCATGTCACCAAATAACAAGTACGCACAAATTTACAATATCTCAAGGCAACTATGCCTAAGTTGCTTAGGAGAATCCTTAGAATTCCTAATCTACCACAACATAGTTCGAGCCAAAAAATTTGAGTTCCCGCTCATTTACGACACACAGCTTGAAAACTACGCAAAGTGGTGGGCAGGGCAAAGGAGTCAAGATTGTGCACTTGAGCACTCGTTCCCGGAGGGCGGGTTCAAGCTTGGGGAGAACATATATTGGGGTAGTGGCGCGCTATGGAGGCCTAAGGACGCCGTTGATGCATGGGCTAGTGAGGAGAAGTACTATGATTATGAGTCTAATACTTGTGTTCAAGGCCAAATGTGTGGGCATTATACCCAAATTGTATGGAGTAAGACTAGGAGAGTTGGGTGTGCTAGGGTTATTTGTGAGGATGGGGACGTTTTTATGACTTGTAATTATGATCCACCGGGGAATTATGTTGGTGAACGTCCTTATTGAACTTCATTGCTATTGATATTTGTATGCACTAGTGGCGGGGCGCAAGATTTGAACTCATCAGGGGACTAATTAATAGGGGTAAGGCATAAGATAAAATTGAAAGATTTGAACTCATCTGGTTCTAATAGTTACCAATTGAAGATTTTTGGTTCCGTATTTATACATTGTTTTAATGAACGAGAAGCGAGCATTTATCCCTTTAGCTTCGACCTATTAATCAAATTTTATGTAGTGAGATTCGTTTTATTTGGATAATACTCGACGAAAATTGTGTTAAGAACTACAATCGTTCAATTATGTATAAATTTGATCATACAAAAAGCGCAAGCAACTTAATAGCACTTATCTTTATTTAGATTAGAACCAAATAATAATAATAATAATAACAAATCCTTATGAAATGGTTCATCAAAAAGAAGGACCATCTATGGAGGGGTTCATATAATAAGTTTAGTTACCCCCATATATCAACTAAACCATCTATACAAAAAAAAAAAAAATTCGTAATTGCTCCTTTTTTTTCATATGGTAAAAATAATTAAGAGGCAAAATTAAATAAATTTTTTAAATGAAATAAATATTAATGCAACAAAAGTTATAAAATATTTAGTAAGGTCTTTCCCCAACGAAATTCCCAGGAGGGTTATACTCACAAACAAAAAGAACACCACCACGTCCACCTTCACAAACCACCCTAGCACACCCAACTCTTGTAGTACTCTTCCACACAATTTGCGTATAATGCCCACAATCTCCGATACTACACGTGTTTTTTACACGATTATACCCTCGCTTTTCGGATACCCACCCGGCCACAGCCTGACCCGGGGTAGACCTCTTGTCACTACTCCAATAAATGTTCTCACCGTAGTATCCACTCGAGTGGGCCATTGAACAAACCTTTCTTACTTGGTTCCCATATTTCTTGGCATAGTTGGCTAGCGTAGCGTCCCATCTTAAAGGCGATAACCCAACCGCCTTTCGAGCATTGTTGTGTGGAGCTAGCCATTCGTTAGGACTAGCAGGAACGGCTGCCCCGAATATAAAGGGCAACAAAAGAAATGTGAGAATTGTAGGATAACTCATTTTTTTTTGTACCCAATTGTCTTTGGGTTCGATACGTTTAGTTGAGATGGATTATTAGAATCTATATATAAGAGTTGGAGATAAGAAATGTCAAAATGTATACTTTTTGCATTTGTTTGCTGCTTCTATATAACATTAGTGGATGACAAGTATAATACTCCGTAGTAGAATAGTATAATGTTTGAAGGGTTGTTTTATGTAGAGAAGACGGTCGAGGAATATTTGGCCGGCTTATTAGTCGAGTATATGGTGGTTTGGGAAGAGTTATATATGTATATATGCAAGCTGGAATGTCATTTTCACCAGTGAAGCATGGGATTTGTTCTTTCACATAACAATGCTTAATTTTTGTAAGATCTTCATACACCTGAATTTATTTGTTTTCAAAAGATTAAAATATGGGTTACTTTCACCTTCGTACTTTGAGATCACAAATTCTCACTTTAGACGGACACTATTCGTCTAAAGTTATAGACGGGTTAAATAACACACTTTCATTCATAATAAGACAAACAACAAGTGGAATGTCACCACTTTGTCTTATTATATAAGTGGGACATATTTGACCCGTCTACACATTAAACGGATATACCCGTCTAAAGTGAGACTAATTGCTTTGAGATTTCGTTAATTTCAAGTTTATGACTTATAATATCTTGAAAAACGCAAATTCTTATTTCAGACGATCACTTTTCGTCCGAATCTTCAGAAGGGCATATGTGATCACTTTATGGTTAAATGTAACCATAATGTTAAGTTAGTGTTACAACTTATGATAACTTGTTTTTCAATAGTGGTCAAATTTGGCTATAAAATGGTTACAAAGACCCGTCTTATAAGTTCAGGCTAAAATGGCCCGTCTGAAAATAAATTTTAATGGAATCATCTTTTGGAATTAATTATTTGAAATAATTGAGTTTCATTAGAAAATTTGACTTGCAATATTATCATAATTTGACAAAAAGTTGTGAAAGCTAATAATATTCATGTCTTGTATAACAGAAGTACAGAACCAATCAAGGGGCATTTGTAAAAGAAATGATCTTTATTTTCAATAGGATGGTTGCACAAAACACAATTAGATGGGACATTAATATGACTTTTAAGGAGCCTCCCTTTCGTTGGGAGATCGTTAAAACAGGCTTTTCAAAGAAAAAAAATTAACTTTGGAGGAATATTTAATTTCCAAATCCAGTGAAATTCACATTTGTCAAGACCTTGATCGAACAAACCTTGCATTAATCATGTTGCTATTTTGGTAGAGAAAATTCCATCCACGGACAGCCCTCAAAGAAGGGTATCAGGGATATCATTATCTGGCAGTGGAATGTTAGCTATCTCATTAACAATATCGTTGTTTACTAAATTGGATAATTTACAAACATCTCATTGTTTATCAGAGGTTATAAAATCTTTAACCAAAAGATTAAGATCATACGTGCGTGCTATCATCACCAATAATGCTGACAAGTGGGTGTGAAAAAACTCAATTATCAGACCAAAATTTAATGTTGCTACCATTACCTATCTGTCATCTCAGCCCTTTTCTAAATGGAGTCCGAAGACTCACAAGTTTACGTCATTGCCAAAAAGAGACTGAACTAGGTTTATGATCAAAGAGTGAACAATTCTCAAGTATTTTTTAGTTATTACTTTGACTCATATACTGTCCTTATCCATAGAGGTGGACAACATAGCGGGCTAGCCCGGCCCAGCCCGGCCCAGCACTGTCACACGGGCCAGGATTTAGCAGCCCGGTCAGCACATGGCCCAGCCCGGTCAGCCCTACGGGCCGGGCTAGTGTTGGGTTTTTTTTCACCGGTTTCACCGTTTTAAAAAAAAAAAAAAATTTAAACAAAGCCCGCCCCTATAGTGCGTGGGTGTCTGCAGGACCAAAAAATTTCAAACCCCCGGTCCTTTTTAGTGCCGTGCCAGGGCTGCTCTACCCCAGCCCAGCCCGGCCTAGCCCAGCCCAATGTCCACCTCTACTTATCCATAAGAATTTTCCATAAAAGTTTCATTTGAAGGGCTTTATTAGCTGTTTCAGAAGAGTTTATTCCCAATCCACCAACCGATTTTGGTAAACAAACTTTATGCCAACCAATTGAATTAGGGGATCGCTGAGAAGGGTTCTTATTTCAGAGAAATTCTCTATTAATTTTATCAAATCCGTTATGGATTGATGAAGGAAGAAGGAAGCTTTGCATTTGAAAAGTTCCATTCGCGGCTAAATTAGTATTGACCAGAACTAGTCTACCTGCTTTCGATAATGAATTTGCTTTCCATTTCGATAATTGTGTGCAAGAAGATTGGATAATACTTTCAAACGTACTTTTGGACTCTCTGTTGTCGATTATGGGACATCCTAAATACTTAACCAAATGAGCTTCCTCGGTCATACGAAGAATGCCCCTAAATGATTCATGATGAGTTATAATTATATACATATTTATGTCTCCCCTTAATTACTTTTGATACGGTTTCCGTACTAATTTATATTAATTACATGTCTTTTATGTTAGAATGTTGTTACTTCCGCTATTTGGTGTTTAATGCAGGAATGATGCATTTGAGGAGCAAAGGAATGAAATGGGCATCGCGGAGTGGGCATGAAGGAATACACGAAACATGTCACGGGAATCTAAAAGAATAAAGGAAGAGAAGTAAAGAAGACAACACGAAGAAAAGAGTTGAAAAAGGAGGATACTCGATCAATCCTGACCAGGCTCGATCGAGGAAGTAGTGTACTCGATCGAGTACACCCAGGCTCGATCGAGTACACATCAAGCTGGGGGATTTTCCGCAATTTCCTTAACTCGGTTATGTTTTTACTATAAATACCCAATTCGTACCCTATGTTTATGAACGCATTATTTTACCTAGTCACGGTATTCTACAATAAAATCTCTCTTAAAACATTAGTTTAGTTTTATTAGTATTGCTTTCGGATCTACAACTCGTTCTACCTCAATTTGTTACGGTATTATTAATCTTTCTTCAATATTTATTCAATTGTTATTGTTCATCTTTTATGTTTGCAATTATGTCTTTCATTCATATTATTGTTGTTATTACCGTTAGTATGCGTAGCTAATTTCATATTCTAAGGTGAAAGGGGATCTAGGTTGTTAGAAAAGGGTTAATTAATGAATTGATTGTTAAATTGTATTTGATGATTGTTCAATTATTATTTTACATCTAATTCATTAATTACTGATCAGAATTGGTTAATTAGTCTTGCAAACTAGGATTTTCACCGAACGGGTTAAGACTAATATAGACCACGATAATTGAATTAGACTGACTTAATAATAGCGATCGCATGTTAAGCTTACATCTAAAAAGACATATTAGAATCGACCGATCATATGACTTTCAACAATATAAATTGCTCAATCAATGAATTAAATATCACCCTTGGATGACTACCTAGTGAACCCGATCCCTAGACTCTTTTAATATATTTGAATTCGTTTTATTTACATTGCAATTAGTTTAGAAATCAAACAAACAAAACCCCATAAAGTTGTTACCTTTAAGACGAACATAATTATAAACAAACTAGATTAATTAACTCGCCTCCCTGTGGATCCAACCCTTTCTTGCCACTAGCTACCAGTTATTAGTAATTTAGGATTTATTTTGATAGGCCAACGACTGAAAATAACCTTATCAATTCACAAAGAGAACGATCAATGTTTCTAATGCATTGAAAAGTAGATTTGTCAAAATTAACAAACTGTCCTGATATCGTGCAAAACTTATATAATATAGACTTAATAGTTCTACAACTCTGATTAGAGGCTTTAGCGAAAATGATAGTGTCATCCGCAAAAGAAACGATCACTATTTTTTTGTAGTAGAGACCTTGGTAATAACTCGGCGCACATAATAAATATATACGGCGAGAGTGGGTCTCCCCGTCGAATACCTCGAGTGGGTCTAAAAACGTCTCCCGACGTTCCATTTACTAACATTGAGAAAGAAACAGTTTTTATACATTCTATAATCCAAGAAATCCACTTATCATTAAAACCCATTTGCTTAAACGTTTCCTCAATGAAGTTCTATTCTAGTCAGTCGTATGCTTTCTCCATATCAAGTTTAATTGCAATCGAACCTCCTTTGCTTTTTTTACGTTTAAAAGAGTTGAAAATCTCGTGAGCTAAAAGGATATTATCTTGAATTAAGCAATTAGGTGTAAAAGCCCCTTAAAACGGGTGTATTATCTTATGCAGGATACTACGAAGACAAGTAACCAATATCATTGAAATAATTTTATAAATTGTTGAACAAAGACTAATAGGGCGAAAATGGTTTGATGTTTGAGGATTATCAATTTTAGAAATCAAAGCTATGAATGTGTGATTTATTTCTTTTAGTAATTTACTGGGATGGAAAAATGCTAAAACTGCTTTAGTCACAGAATTTCCAACAATATCCCAACATTTTTGAAAGAACTCTGCTAGAAATCCATCCGGACCTGGACTTTTATTTGCAGCTAAGTTAAACATTGTTTGGCTATGTTTAGCAAGGCATTTTAGGTACCCGATTTGACCAAGCAACCTGATTTGACTAATATTTCAGTTAGTTGTTTTATCTAGTGTTGTTTGGTAAAGTCATTTCAGGTAACCTGAAATCAAAAGCTACTCCAGGTAGCTTTTTAAAGTTTCAGGTAGCTGAAATGTTCTACTTTACATATTTACCATTTATTTAAATTAATTTATTATAATTATTAATGTCCTTTTATGTCATTTTACAAAAAATAGTTACATTTTCAGGTAGTTTTACTAAACACTTTACAATTAATCAGCTACCTTATCAGTTTTCAATTTTCAGCTAGCTTTTCAGGTACCTTTTTAATTTCAGTCACCTTATCAGGTTTCAGGTACCTTTTCAGGTTTCAGGTACCTTTTCAGTCAGTTTTACCAAACAGAGCCTTTGTTTAACCTCTTTCATACAAATATTACTAGTAAGAAATTTGTTATCTTAGTCGGTAATTAAACCACTACCAGACTTAAAATTCTCATTCTTGTCGAAATTACAAAGTTGATTTTTTGTAAATCTAAATTTAAATTATTCCAAAATTTCTTATTTAATAAGGTTTTGACCATACAAGCACCATTATTATTAATAAGCTGCTTAATTCCATTTTTACTAATGTCGGCCATGTATTTAATAACTGGATAAGTGTCCATGCAGTGACAAACTGACGATTGCTGGGTCTGAGATAGGACCAACCTATCTCATCCTTTCGAATGAGAGAGGTAAGTTGAAGTCGCCGGTTTTCAAACCACCTCGAAAGAGTTGGACATAAATGTCCAATAGAAGTCATGAAGTCAACAACTTTGTTGGCTTCACAGAAGCAATGTTTAATTATCAGTTCATCGAAAAAATGAATGTCTAATTTCACATCTTTAATAATACTAGATGTTTCCCACGGAATTTGCCAAGTACTACGAATTGAGTTAATAACACATAAGTTATCGCCCTCCACAATTAACTTTGAGATTCCTAAATATTTAGCTGATAAGATGCCTTCTTTTAAAGCGAGAACTTCCGCAACAAGAATATTATTGAATCCGCACTTTTTTGCTCATAACAAAATGACATTACCGTTAAAATCTTTTATAGAATATACTAAAGCAGCTAACATTGACTTACCTAAAAAAAGGGCGATAAAACTGGAGGATTATAGACTGTATAGACTATAAACATTTAAACACATCATTTATTAAAAAAATTTTTTTTAATCCAACAAAGATAAAGTAATTACATCTTTTTCACTTGCGTAGTACAGAAATGCATTTTTCAAGAAATCCAATATTGCATTTTGTGAGAACTTTTTGAACACAAATTCTTGTACAGTACTAAAGTATCTTATATTCCCTCCGTTACTTTTTATAAATCGTATTAGGTCTTATTAGCCCATTGTGTGTAGAGTAAGAAAGGCTTGAAATATTAACCTATGACGTACTATAATTACTGATCTTTGGAATTTTTTTAAAAAAAATAAAAAAATACATGGATCAAATGGATGAGAATGCCTAGTTGTCTTCTATGAATGCGTATCACTAATTATTTTCTCCATATAAAAAGAATATGCAACACAAGGAAATGTAAAGCAAATATAAAAAAAATTCTCTAAAACGACAAATAATATGAAACAAAATACCAAGGATTTCCACAAATCATGTTTTTCGACAACCATTTTTCAATTTTATTTTCTTTCTAAAGTTAATAGGCTTGCTTTATGAATTGGAGCTCTTCCTCGCCTAAGATCCCCGTTCTGTTGTATGCCCAATTATCCCTATCATAGTTTGTCAAAATGTTCCCACTTCCCGACTTAGTCCGAAAGGGAGGGTCTAGAGAGCAGGCACGCTTGTTGCATGAATGTTTTAAAACCGGTAACATACCAAATTTTACACGAACTAAAAAGTTGGAAGTAGTCTCAATACGAACTTAAGCAAACTAATCGCCCAAAGAAACCTTCAAAACACTATTTACAAGGCAATTTCAGGATCGTTAGAAGTAAACATTAAAGAAAAAAAATCTTTTCCATTATCATACGAAAAAAAAAGTTCATGCATTGACCGTGAAAGTTCATGCATTGGCGGCGGACTTGAAATGGTCCTCATCAATTGTTGAGTAGATCAGGCCTTCATTCACTAGAGGCATCATCGACTCCCTGTGAATTTGCAAATGAAGCCACGTGTAAAGAACATAAGAGAGAAATGAATGGTCTTCGTAAAAGAAAGCG
Organism: Silene latifolia; assembly: GCF_048544455.1. Taxonomy (NCBI): domain Eukaryota; kingdom Viridiplantae; phylum Streptophyta; class Magnoliopsida; order Caryophyllales; family Caryophyllaceae; genus Silene; species Silene latifolia. The sequence goes on along the minus strand of NC_133532.1, from coordinate 102,660,173 downwards.
AGTTGCATATATGCCGACAAAACTGTAAGCAACAGAAGAGGGAACTGTACATGATCTTTTCAAGAGGAGCATTAAGTTTCTGGACTAACTCGTTGATGTGCACTCCTCTTTCCCTTGCCCTGAACAAGTGAGCATTGGAAAGTATTAATTTGTCGGCAACCGAAGAACAAAACAAACTTAGGACAAGGGTGAACAATGCTTGGGGTAAGACAAGAGCTTACAACTAAGTTGAAAACAGGATAATCACACTTGAAACAGAGGTTGTCTAGTACCAAACAATATAGGGATACCCCTCTTTAGACAATGGAAAAGAAGAGGGACCCAGCTATATATCAAATACCGGCTCAAAGGCTAGGAGCAAGAGATCGGACACAGAGGATAGCCAATGGTAACAGATCCAGCCACAAGGTTGGGGGGATGGGAATTGAACGGTTGGAGTTACTAACCATTGAGTTCCCACGTGATTCCCTAACCCAACAACTATATTAGTTTGTTTCTATTTTGTTGCCAAAACACACGCAAGCAATGTGACAATTTTCAGCCACAATAGGATAACACTGTTAATAAATCAAGCTTTGAAACTTCAAAGAGCACAAACACAGGCTACATGTTTACATAAACTCCACAGAAAAAACTTACAGATTTTCAGGTAGATTCAAATGTTCAAACACCCTTTGATCAAGACCCCTAAGATCAGCAACATGTCCAGCAAACTGTGACATCAGGAAAGTATATAGTTAGAAGTGAGCAAACAAGACACAAAGATCAGAAGTTCACAAGAGCACAGATATATTACTTGGTTTTGCAGTGCACCTTGATGTCCTCTGAAAGGAGTACCATTAACGGATGGCATCGATTGACCATCTACAGGGGGAGTAGCTGCCTGTAAAAAAGAACATGAGAATAAGCAAAACCCACATATTTGTAAACTAATATAGCGAATGAAATTTAAGATCATAACCCGCAATCTGGTATTATAGAAATGAACATAGATGCACTCCATGAAGTGGAACGTAATTTCATTGAAGTCAGTAATAGGCCTGCAAAAAGAAAAGAAAATAATAACTACAAAAAAAATGATTCAATTGAGCTACAATGAACATGATGATACCATATTTGCATTGACAAGCCACATTAGTTTCCCTTAGATAGAAGACTGAATGGAAGAGATAAAAGAGAGACTTAAGCAAATAGCGTCCAAAGAACACAGGTGAACAGCACACAGCATATAACAACTAAGGATGATTCCACAGATTAAATGAAGATACACCACACCCCGGTCCATGATTCAAAGGCAGCAACGCCTCATCATAGTCATACCATAGGTTTGCCAACTAGAATGCCTAATAGCAAAGGCATACAAGAAACTTTATCCAATTTTCCATGAGCATCAATCAATGTAAGGAAAAACAATGTGGAGCAACAGAAATGAAAAACAAACCCTCAGGCTATCATATTTAAGTAAACATTAAGGAGTCGTTTGGTTCACCATGGGAAGATAGAATTCCCAGGAAGATTAAATTCATATGAAGTTGAAAATCATGTGAACTGTATAAATCTTGTTTGGTTGGATGTGGGAACTTGAATTCATGTGGGAACTCCCACTTACCTTGGGGGGCTAGGTAAGTGACTTCCTACATTATGTAGGAATTGGAGTTCCATAGGAAGTCCTACTTCCCATGAATTGGGCAACCAAACAAACGTTCCTTTAGCTACTTCCCATGATTTTCCAATTCCTATGAATTTGGAAGGCAATCAAACAACACCTAAGTACTTTGAAAGGAATCTTAACTTAGATGGACACCAAGCAGGTTCACTTAAATACACTATAAGAAGGTTTAGAAATCATGTACTCATAAAACTAAACAAGGCTCACAATAGGCGCTCACTAATTTACAGTTACCATACAGATAATGCATATTCCTCAACGCACTCGGAACAAATCCTTGCCATTCAAATAGTGTAAGCTATTTCCTTCTGAACTTGATCATCAGAGCAGTTAACCTCCACCAATCCACTATTTCTTTTTACTAATTTTCCACATCAGGAATACATCTTTAGTATTCCATGGATGAACCTAGAAACCCAAGCAGAGATAAACACAGCCTTTGCAGCCTTAGAAAAGATATGAAGCATAAAACTAGTAGGTTCTTAGCTTATTCTTCACCATCTTCACAGAGACTAAACATATCTTGAACACCAGATGTTCTTTTGAGCATACTCTTACTAAGATTCATCCAATTCACAAAGGTGCTATAAAGTGAGATTCAGAACTCCAAATGGCCTCATCAGGATAGTACATTCAAACTAATGTGACTACCAATCTCTTCGGGCAACCCGTAAAAATCCCACAAAGAGAAGCTTAACGAACAATAACCAATCATTCCATCAAAATTTCCCTATTTACAGTCCTCCTAGAACTCCGCCTATCCAAGATCACAAGGAATTATGTGCTTGAAATTCTCTCTTCCATAAGCTACGACGCTAAGATTTTTTGACTAGCTTTAAAATGATTATTCTACTTCCAGTAATAACATTCAAGGGGACTATGGAACTCAGGTACAACTAAACACTTGAACATTTCAGTTCAAGATTGTTAAAATAAGCAAGCAAAGTTGAAAGCAAGAAGCAACGCAAATACACTTTGCAAACACTTTTACACTTGTATAATTCTTATGCCATACCATCTTCACTATGCAGTTGCCAACACAGTTCCTTCATCGATAGAAGTCAGCACACTCTTATGTTGTTGCCCCCACCAATTCTTTACAGCCTTCTTCCCTCTCATTTAGTCATACTTTACCTCTATAGATGTTCTCCCATGCCATTAACCATCGTCAATGAACTTAAAGGTCTCTCTTGACAGCTGCGAGTGACTGAACATAAATACAAAGAAGAAGCAGGTCTCCATCGTCCCTCCAAGTTCATATATCTACTAACTCACCTCTATTTCTGTCTCCAGAGCCTACGGGGGGAAATATAGGGAAAAGGGGGGATTATCGCAAACCCCACACTGAGTCACTGGCATTATACAACATAAACTACACCACATAAAGCATCACTGCACAATCTATCAAAAAGCACTAGTGGCACGCGGTATGTTCTGTAAGACAGAATATGGTAATTTAAATCACGGCCATCTGGCCCTAACAGAATTTCACAACCTCATCAGTAATCTCACATGAAGAAGAAGCAGAAATGAAGAGGCCATCGAGACATACCTAGTAGCAAACGCAACAAGTTGTCTTTTACCTTGAAACCCTTTCAAATTTGCATGAACACGTATGTACATGCCATCCCTAGCATTAACAGGAGAAAGCAACTTTCAATACAGAGACCATAAGGAAATTCCAGAAACTAGTTCTCAAAGAGCAATAAATATGTATATGAAGTCAAAAACACAGAACCAATTCTCAAAAACAATAAGTTACGAGCGTCAATCTGCCAAAAGAATAAACAACTCACATGATATTCTCAGTTTCTTTAGTGTCGTATGCTTCATTGACCCTAAAAATCACAAATAGAAACCAGTAGTTTCAGCATTTCGGTTGTCTAGGTCACTTAAAAATACTATAGAGCAACCAAAATAAATAGAAGTCTCACCATCTATGAACATCAATCCTCCCGGTTCCGTCATCAAGAGCAAAGCCGATGTCAGTGACCCTTTCAACCTTGTTGAAAACCATCCCAACAATCGTCACCTAAATCCAACAAAATCCTGATTCTTTAGTTTTTATATAAACGCATGAGATGAACTTAGGGGCAGGGTGATGAAGTGCAATGCACAGGACGAAACGCACACCTCATGAAAAGGGGGTGCATAGTTTTGCAAACAAATGTATTGCTTTTAAAACAAAAAATTAGAGCAACTTATTTCCTTTTTGGATTTTAGAGAGAGAGGTCATCTAAAGAAATAGAATCTAGATATAACAGAGCTATGAAAAGAGAGTAGCAAATGAAAATACAAAAACTATGTAGTAATTTGTCTTGTTAGCCACGGTTTATTAAAAGGCGCGGCATTTTGGCTAGTGCTTCAGCAAACCTTGGGCTTACAGATGCATGAGGCGTGCTCTTTTACACTAACCCCAAGCCACTCTCATAGTCAACTACAACCAGAAATAAAAGTGAACAATAAAATAATAAATCACAAGTTCATAGCTCTAGAGTCGTGTTACATTAAGCTTTATGTCCCTAATCTTCCTTTTCTTTTTTTACAGCCACGGCAAAGCTACTGGAAATTATAAAGTAATCAATTTTCGGAATCTGAATATCTCCATCTCACGAGCAACCTTCTAGAGGGTGAGAAAGTATCACACAAACATAGCCCTTAGACAAATTAGCACAACGAGAATCGATAATAAGCTACTTGCATACAACAAAAATAAAATCACAATGGTCAAATTATATTCTGCAAAATGAAACATAAAAGATCGGAAAAAAAACAGGAGAGCATACTACATTGTTGACATCGACACCATCAACGATGAAATTCGACCTATCCTCCGAAGTCAAAAGCGCCTCGTTAATCTGTTTCACAGTCAAAGGCACTAACGCTTGCGCATCACGATTCTGCAACCACATTCAAATAACAATATCAATCAAAATTCAAAAAACTAATCAAATAATTTGGCACAATCAATTAAGAAGTTTAATTTCACAAAACAACTTGAAATTCACTAAAACGGAAAGAAAAATGAATAAAAGTCGAATAGAAAAGAGAAATGAATACTTTGGAGGGAGCAAATGAAGAATCGGCGGACTGAGTAGCTTGAGAAGGCATGAAACCACCGCCGGCGAAGGCGGAACTTCCGTCAAATTGACTTCCGTACATCATTTTTGAACTAGTATGATTGAATTTGTTGTTGAAAACTGAATTGGGGAAGAAATATAGAAACCCTAGAAATAATTTGAACGAAAATGGGGGAAGTGTGTTGGAGACTTAACTGGTTGAGGAAAGGTTAGTGAGAGGTTTTCCCGCCCTCTTTACACTTGTTTCACTACAAAGCATTTGGGCCGTGAATTGTCCACCTAAACTTACTTTGGGCCTTTTGGCTCATTGATCGCTTTTACTGCTTTGTTGTTATTCATTTATGTGGTAACCTTAAACTTTGTACGAGCACTTTTTAGGTAATATCTAAAGTGTTATTATTGTGTATATATGGGCTACGGAGTAATATTTTTGAGGTCTTGAAAAACATATACAATGTAATATAACAAGAAAATATGTTATTTACACGTTACAAAGTTATTTTATCCTACATAAATAGTTGTGTAAGAGTGTAGGACGGTTTGCTATATATGTAACAAGAGTAATTTTTTTTTCTTTTGGCGCGAAAGAGTGGCTGAGCCCCGAACAAGAGTATAATGTTGATAAGCACAGTAGCACGAGGGAGCTGCATTGATTAACTTTAAAGTTTAAACAATAAAACATATGAAAGACGATTTCACATAAACTTTGTATGTATAATCGTCTGTTATCTTACGTAAATATGCTTATAAAAGTAGTGATCAAGCGTTTTTCTGTACTTATTTGGTAAATAAATAGTAGAACAAATTTTGAGGTTTATAAGAAATAATTGACTTTTGGTACAGACCCCCTTATATTGGCTGGGGTAAATAGGACTCTAAGGGCATTTTAAGTCGGTAATTAGTCAAACAAAAAATAATAAAGGGGTTAGAAAGGAATATATAGTCAACGCCTCAAGCTAGTTAGAAAAATAAATTGAGAATTTTAAATAAGATACTTGCTCTGGTCGTTCATTTCCTTTTTCTTTTTTAATGATAGTCGGAATTTTTTCAAAAGTTTTTGTATAATTCAAATTCATATACATGTGGGTAGAGTGTTTTGTGTGATCCAAAATCGTTTTCTTATTCTTTGGGCAAAATAAAGGAGAAAAACGAGTGACTAGGAGAGAGTATTTTACCAGATCCTTTTAGGCCTTGTTTGGATAGTAAAACTGAGGGAAAAGGAGGGGCGGGAAAGGGAGAGTAAGGAAGGAGACGGGAAATTGAAAGTGAATGTTTGAATATTATTTATCTTTAAATTTGTTCGATTTTGAAGAAATTTTGATTTATATTGAAGTTTGGAAAATGAATACTTTTAAATCTCCCATTCATTTCTCTCTACCCTTATTTAGCGTCCAAATAAAAGATTTTTATTCTCTTTCTTTTCCTACATTTTACCTTCAATTCCCTCCATCAAAATACACCCTTATAAGCATAATTTTGTTCAAAATATGATAAAGCTCCTTTTAACAATTTTTCTCCTGTGCTCATTAATTAACCTAATTAGTAAACACTCCATCTATTTTATTTATATTATCCTACTTTCTATTTTAAGTGAATTAAGCTAATAAAATAAAAAGGATAAGTGATTTGTATAACTCTGTACTAATTCAGATAAGAATAATTATATTGTAATAAATTTTTAGAAAATGGCCGAAGTGTAATAAAATTGGAATCTATCTATATAAAAGTATAATAGAGGAACCACTATATACTCCCTCCCATCCAAACCAAAGGTTACATTTGACTTTATTACGCTTGTCGAGGTGTGTTTTTCAATGTGAATATCTTTAGTTACACATTATTAAAAATTATAAAAACTTGATATTCTTATAGCATTCAAGACGATGAATCAAACAAGATCTCGCATGACTATGTTTTCTCTTACACATTACTAATAATATCAAAGGTTCTATACAATTATGAATAGTACCAAAAAGTCAAATGTAACCTTTGGTTTGGATGGGAGGAAATATTAAGCAGGACACATGGCGTCTTCTCATGCAATATTTTCCCGCCAAATGTGATGGTATATGTATAAACTCTAAAATCTGCTGACTACATTTATTTTTAGATGTAAATCTCAATACACAAATTCTCATTATAGACGAACACTATCCGTCTATATGTATAGACAGATACCATTTCTTCTCACAAAATGCTCATTTGTCATAAAGTGGGAAAGCAGCGTGAAAAGTCCCCCCCACCTTGTCCCCCTACCCATTTTATTAAGTGCCTTTACCGTCTGTTTCATTCCACCCATCTATACCAAGACCTATTGATCTCAATATTGCACATGAATCTTTAACCTTCCTTTTTTTAAGAAAAATTTGATATTCATCATTGTCCTCCTATGTAAATTTTTATCTCTTATTTTTTTTTTCTCCAACGTTATAATTGTGCTTTGATATCCCATTTCATTTTCAATTAGATAAATTGTTATCTCAGTCAATTTTTTATACAATTCTGATTTTCATTTTCAACTTTTAAAATTTTAAAAAGTTTGTTACTCTATAAAATTTTTAACTTTGTTCAAATCAATAATTTTGAAGATTTTGTTTGTTCACTCTGAAGATGGGCAAGATGCGAGTCATTTATTACTTTTGCTAATGGTCTTAAATTTTATGTTTTGAATAAAATATACTCAATGGAGAATGAAGATGATTATTAATGGTTTTCTCAAAAAATATTTTTAATACTCCCTCCTATTCCGAATAAGTGTCCCATTTGGACAATGACACAAAAATTAAGGAATATAATTAAAATAATAAAAATTATTTAGGGGTAAGAATATAAGAGTTAAATAATGAAAAGTATTGAATATGATTGGTTATGGGTGGTTGGGGTGGTAAATAAAGAAAAGAACCAAGGGTAGGAAAGTAAAAAAATATGTCCAAATATGGCAAATGGGACAGTTATGTGAATAGACTGAAATGACAAATGGGACAGTTATTCAGAATAGAAGAGAATAATAACTATATTTACAATTGGTCTCCCTTGTGACGGGTTACCATTTGTTGCAGATATTTTGTGAGATAAAATGGTAACAAAATGGGTTAGTGGAGAAATGGGACCACATGAATAGTGTTGCAGAGAGAGAAAAAGTGGATACTTTGTGAGATAAAATGGTATCCGTCACTCAAGAATGACGGATATATGCTGTCACAAACAAGAATTTATGCTATATTTAACGATGGATTATTTTATAAATGATTTGAATGAATTAAGAAAAGAGAAATTTATTTTTGCAACACTCGCATTAACCTCATTGTTCTGCATGTTTGGGTACTCTTTCGACAATTTATCAAGTCGGTATACAACTAGGTACTTGCTAGGCACTATAGGCAGTATAAAATCCATAATACTTCGCAATTTGCTCTCATGAAAGAAGAAAATATGAAAAAAAAATTATCATACAATTCTCTTGTGAGCATTGGAATTGGCTTATAAAAGTTAAACAATCTAGATTGACGACATTTAATTACGGGACCATCTCATAATATGAGACCGTTTTACGCAATAATTATTGTACTATTACACAAATGCGAGAGAGTGAGTTGTCTTTTTACACAATTATGAAAATCTCACAATGTGATAGTTTTTTACGGAGAATAAAAGAGTGAAAATTTTCAAAATATATTCTGTCATTTGTGTGCTTTGACCTTCAAACATTACTTTACAATTGACAACCTACAACCTTACAGTTTAGGGAAATGATTCTCTAAATAGAGTATATACACTGCTACTCATTAAGACGACTAGACGAGTGATACTTTAAATACAAATTCTCATATATGATGCGTTACAGGTTTTAGATGGAAAAATGTGTTCATTTTATGATAAAATGTAATTATTATCTGATAAATAAGAATTTATAGAAGATTACTTTTAGTTTTATCATAAAATGGTTACATTTTAACTCGATACAAGGGAGACCAGTTATTCTTTATAAATAGCTTAATTCAATAAACTATCTTTCTACGTGGTCAAGTATATTTATGAATGACGTTATAATGACTAATAATTGAAATGTGTACTTTAGCATAGAGTAAATTTGCCTTTCTTTGGCTCTCTCACATTTACGGACTGACCCATATTAATGCAATATTAATTTCTAATTTATCCTGAGAAAATTTCTTCTATTACCTTAGTCTTTGTAAGTATAAAATTTTAAAATTTAGTTATACATGTTATTTATATACCTCCGTGCATTTTTGCACGGGTTCTAAGCTAGTAAAAGGAGTATACAGAGTTAACTTAAAAAAAGTAGTACTCCGTACGTAGGTCGCATCCCTTTAGTTTTACATCAAGTTTTCCTTTTGACGGACATATCCGTCACAAATTTGTGACGGGCCAAATATTACCCATGTAGATAGATTTGACAAAATAAATTACTACTCCTTAGGCACTCTGTTTTCTTATATACCCACATGAATAATACTTGACTTGTTGTAAGTTTGTGACAGTTATGCCCGTCTTAAACGAGAGTTTGTGTTAGTTTAAAGAGTAATGGTATCTTGCATATGCCACATTTGGTGAACATAATCCTTGCATTTGACCATCCAATGAAGCTACCTAATCGTAATCTTAGGACTAAAGACTTTTTACTTCTTTATTTACTTTAATATATCCCTCGTTTGCTTCATTTTACCAAAAAGACGTACGACTCCATTAAAATTATAAACAAATTAAGAGTAGATTGTACTATAACACAAATAACCTCCCAAAATTTGCTCATAATTCAATCAACGCAATATTTGGAAGAATGCAACTAGTATTACCATGTGCCCCCATGTTTCTCACAAATTTCCTTCATTAAAGCTTACCATTATTCAAGCAAAAACTCACTATATATACACAAATTGTCTTATAAATTCCTTAATGCAAAATTCTTCTTGAACACAAAAACAATAATGGATAATGAATCTAAACTCAAAAATAGTACAACTCCGTCGGTTTTGCAGTCGGATGAGACGTTTTCTAGCAAAATCCTAGCTAGGCAATCCACCGTAGGCTCATGCTCGTCTAGGTTTTTCTACCGGGCCGCGGAAGGAGTGCCATTCCAATGGGAAAAGCGTCCCGGTAAGGCTATAACGCCCCAAGTGGACGATATCATGCCGCCAATTAGCCCACCACCAGCGGTCCTAGCAATGGGCTTACCAAAACCGTGCATTAACGTTATGGGTGGACTCAAACCTAAAAGATGGTCAAGTGAATGGTTCGTTACGAAGATGAAGAAAATTAAAGTGCATGGTTATAATTTAGGGGGTTTAGGTGGTACTAGAAAAATATGTAACGCCAGTCCCCACCCGAAATTTGGGTCCGAAAGGTTTGTGTATGAGTCGAGTCGGTTTTCGACATCTTCATTTGGATCAACGTCTGCGTCGTCGTTAAGTGCGTCGTTTAGGGATGATAAGCATTCAAGCAACGGCAATCAAAGGAGTAAGCTGGCGTTGTTGCAAAGCAGGCCATTTACGTGTGGACCTAGGCGTTTGAGTGATATAGTTGTGTATTTTGTTAGAAGGGAATGATGAATAATGATGGCTTAGTAGGTTACATACGTTAATCACTTACTTAATTGACTATATATTTTTTAAAAGTTTATATGTGTATTCTTGGGTTTTATTGGTGGTGATCATTTATATTTGCAATTTGGATCAATATTATTGTACAAAGTTGTGCTTATTATGTTAGTTTTCTTTCTTTCTTTTTTGAAATGTGAAAATATATTGATAATCAATGAACACAAAATTTCATTTGTGACGGCACGTATCCGTCATTTTGGAGCGACGGATACCATTTTCCCTCATAAATGACCCAAATAATGGAGAGAGGGAAGCACATGGGGGTGCCCCACCTTGTCCCCCCTAGCCGTTTTGTGAGTGGCATTATCCGTCACTTGCTCCGACCCATCTACAGCAAGACTAATTGATCAATGAAATGGTTATTAAAACAAAAAGTTGTCTAGTGTGAGTGGTAAGGACTTTCATCTCTTAAACAAGTAATTAGGGGTTCGATTCCTGAATTTTGTGAATGAAAATGTCAAACCTGGGAGGAGTCAACACATTAAATTGCCTTCAGTACCCGAACGAGCTAGATTACCCCAACTATCAGTAGAGGATACTCCTGATCAACCAAAAAAAAAAAAAAAAAAATTCCATCACAATACAAAAAAAATCTCAATCTAATAACATAAAAAAAGAGACTCTAAAGTTTAAGCCACTCTTAAACCAATTCTATTACACCACTCTCTATTGACTCTATACTTTACTTTCCATATCCTAGCCTGTGTCCTAATGAGAATACAAAGGTGTTTGGTTGGGAGGTTTGGAATGGAATGAAATGAAATGAATTTTAGTCATTCTAGTATTTGGTTGGGGTATTTTGGAATGGAGTTAGAATCCTGATGGATTCTCATTCCACACCAACCCCTTGGAATCTCATACCCACCTCCTCCCATGGATTTAAACTTCATTCCTTTATGTTTATTTTTCTAATGAACCAAACATGTTTTGGAAGGTATGGAATTGGAACCCCATACTCTCATGGTTTCTCATTCCAATCCATTCTATTCCTAAGTAGTGAACCAAACGACCCCTGAAAGTAATCCATATCGTATGCATAATCAAAGCCAAGGTCAACGTATCAATCATCCAGACAAGTGAACTATTCAGTTCCTTTATTATAGCAATTTGTATCAATTAGTGTAATTGTTTTCCTAATTCCATGTAAATGTAATTGTCTATTCTAAGCAACATATTTTCTGTAATTGTATATATACTTGTACAAACTGTATGTTCTATATCACAATCATAATAATAAAAATCATTCTATATCTCTTTATTCCTCTTATATGGTACCAGAAGAAATCGGTCCTAACTCGATTGACATTGCCTTTCTTCAAGCATGGCCATGAACGCCATTACCGTTCCTACCTCCACTGATGCCTCACCTTCCCTCCTTTTTGTCAATCTCTCTCAATGCATCTCTCTCACACCCAATACCTATTCTCAATGGGCATTTCAAGTCAAAAGAATCCTGTTGACGGATCTTACCCTGTTCCACCATCTACCCTCACGGTAGATGGTAAAGAAGCACTTAACCCTGCCTATGACTTCTGGACCCGCCAAGATCAGCTTCTCCTTGGCTCACTCGTAGGCACTCTTGACTCATCTATCGGCCCCCTTATCCTCGACACAACCACTTCCCGTAAAACATGGGATCTCCTTGCTTCTACCTTTGGAAAAATCTCTCGTAGACGTATCCTTCAGGTTAAGGATCGTCTCCAATCCATCAACAAAGGCGACATGCCCATATCTGAATACATGTCGCCAATCAAGAAGTGCATCATTGAACTTGCTCAACTCGAGCACAAGGTGGATAATGAAGATGTCACTGCCAAAGTCCTCCGCGGCCTGAACTATACCATCTACAAACCCGTCATTGACGAAGTTAATGCCCGAGATTCGCCCATCTCGTTTGAAGAGCTGCATGAATAATTGATTCAACATGAGCTCTTTCTCAAGCAAACAACCCCTGAACCATCTCTTTCTGCCTTTCCTACCCCGGCTCATGCCATTCACCATCGAGCTCAATCATTCCGCCACGCACCTCGAAGCACCCCTGCTCTCCTGCCCACCCCCACGCCTGCTACAAACTCTTCCCCTCAAAATCCGTTTAATGACAAATGTCAGTATTGCCATTTTAAAGGACACTTTCTCTCGGATTGTCGTACCTTCAAATGTGATCATCCCAATGTTGTCATACCTACTCGCCAAAATTGTTCCTCCAATCCTCCGCAGGCTCATACTGCTACAGCCCCTGCCTCGTTCTCCTCTTCCTTTCTAGTTGACAGTGGTGCAACGCACCATCTTACCAATGATCTGAATACTCTAGCCTTGCATCAACCATACGATGGAAGTGACGATGTTATTATTGGTGATGGATCGTCCCTTCCCATTGCCAACATAGGTTCTTTCTCTATTTCCTCGCCCTCCTCTACCTTACATTTTTGTAATGTTTTACATGTTCCTCTTATTTCCCGCAATATTCTATCCGTTTCTCAGTTTTTTAAAGATAATAATGCCATTATTGAGTTCTCACCTTCTACTTTTATTTTTAAGGACATCTCGACGAGTCGAATTCTAATCCACGGAACAATTGATCGTGGAGTTTACCTCTGGAACCCGTCCCCGCCAAAGTTTTTGCCGTCACCTCCTCTTCGTATCATGCACTCCACCACCGTCTTGGGCATCCCTCCGCTTCTACTTTAGCTTTAATTTTTCGCAATTTCAAATTACGATGTTCTTCCAATAATTTCAATTCATGTAATTCCTGCAAAATAAACAAATCGCACAAGTTACCATTTTCTGTTTCGTCTCTTCATTCTTCCGCTCCTCTTGATTTAATTTTCTCGGATGTTTGGACATCTCCAATTTACTCACATGATAACATTAAATATTATGTGATTTTTGTTGATCATTACACTAAGTATATTTAGCTATACCCTATTAAACTCAAATCTGACACTATTTCTGTATTTACTCGCTTCAAGGCTCTTGTTGAAAAATACTTTCAAAAACCAATTCTCCAATTTTTCTCTGATAATGGCAAATAATACATAAAAATGACACCTACATTAACTCAAGACGGTATCTCTCACCTTACTTCTCCTCCTCACAAACCCGAATATAATGGCTATGCGGAACGACGACATCGTCACATAGTCGAAACGGGGCTCTCCTTGCTTACTCATGCTTGCCTTCCTCTCAAATTTTGGCCATTTGCCTTCACCACTGCTACCTATTTAATTAATCGGCTCCCAACTCCCACTCTTCAAAATAATTCCCCCTATTTCTGTCTCTTTAACCAACAACCCAATTACGCAAAGTTGCGCAGTTTTGGATGTATTGCCTATCCTTGGCTGCGACCATATGCTGACCACAAATTATCGCCAAAATCCACACCTTGCATCTTTGTTGGGTACTCACCCACACAAAGTGCATATCATTGCTTTGACCCCGACTCAAATAAACTATATACGTCTCGACATGTTACGTTCGTTGAAAATGAATTCCCATATCTTTCTCTGACCTCCACTATGCCGAGTCCTACAACAACAATCAGTCCCAATGATGGGTGTCTCTTTTCTGTTCCCATACTTGCTGCTCACGATTCAACCCCTACCACTGACCATGCCTCCACTGCCTCTGACACTGCCACTGCCTCCACTGACACTCGTTCACCATCTACCTCTACCTCTACCACTACTCCTACTTCTATAGCTACATCTCCCTCCTTGCTGCCCTCTTCTGATCAGCCTACCAATTTCACTTCTATCAATGTTCCTCCCAATACCCAACTACGCACTGTCATCACTCATCTTCAGAACAACATAGTCAAACCCAATCCCAAATACGTTAAACTTGCCACCCTCACTTCCTCCCCTTATCTGCCAACCACGACAAAACAGACCCTAATATCTCTTCAATGGCGCCAAGCTATGCTCGATGAATACAATGCTCTAACTAAAAACGAAACATGGTCTCTGGTTCCTGCCTCTGATGCCACAAACATTTTTGGATGTAAACAGGTTTTCCGTATTAAATACAAACCCGACAACACAATAGAAAAATACAAAGCACGTCTCGTTGCCAAAGGTTTTAATCAACGCCCCGGTGTTGATTTCTCAGAAACTTTCAGCCCGGTTGTGAAACCGGTCACTGTCCGATTACTTCTTTCTCTTGCCCTAATTAATGGATGGCCACTTCGTCAATTGGATATTAATAACGCTTTCTTGCAGGGAACAATTCATGAAACAATTTATATGCAACAACCATCCGATTGTATTGACGAAAGTAAGCCTACCCACGCCGGTCGTTTCAACAAATAAATCTACGGTCTTAAACAAGCTCCTCGAGCTTGGTACAATGAACTCAAAAATTACTTACTGCAAAATGGTTTTACACCTTCTTTATCTGACCCTTCTTTGTTTATCCTAACTCACAAAACTCACATGCTTTATCTTTTAGTATATGTAGACGATATAATAATTACAGGCTCTTCCACACCCTCCCTTACAAAGTTATCACTGATCTTGCTACACGATTTAGCCTCAAAGACCCTGGCACCCTCTCTTATTTTTTTGGGTGTTGAAGTGACTCCAAATAATCATGGCCTTCCCCTTACAGAAACAAAATACGTCCACGACCTACTTACCCGCTTTGATATGATCGATTCAAAACCGTTACACACCCCCATGGTTACTCATCCATCTCTTCAAAAGGACAACACCGCACCCATAAGTGAACACATTACCTATCATGCAATTGTTGGTAGCCTTCAATACCTTTGCTTAACTCATCATGATATTGCCTTTCCTGTTAACCGGCTTGCCCAGTTTATGCAACACCCACAAAACTCTCATTCGATAGCTCTCAAACGTCTTCTTCGTTACCTTCATGGTACCATGATGATGGGTATTCAGCTGCACAAAAACACACCTCTTCATTTACATGCTTATAGTGATGCAGATTGGGCCGGGGACAAACACGATTATGTCTCCACTTCCGGTTACTTAGTCTATCTTGGTAGAAATCATATCGCTTGGGCTTCAAAGAAACAACGCTCACTTGCACTCTCGTCCACCGAAGCCAAGTTCCGTGCTGTGGCTAGTGCCACATCAGAAGTACAATGGATTCGTTCTTTACTCACCGAGCTCAAAATTGTCCCATCCATATGTAATACTCTGTATTTTAATTAATATCTATAAGTGTATAAATAATAAATAATAAGTTGTTGTCGTAAAAGAAAAGAAGCAAAATAAAATAAGATAAAACGAATAAGACGGGCTGGGTGGGACCGTGAGCTAACACGGGTTGGACCGTGTGTGTGGGGGTGACGGGTTGGAGGAGTTTGAGAGAATGTAGTATTTGGTTTGGGTGTTACCTATTCTCTAAGATATTTTCCTTATTTTAATATTTAAAGGACTTTCCTAGAACCTTCCTACTTCTTCTACCAATCTATATAAATACCAACCCTATACCTCACAATCATAATTATTCTTCTTCATAAACTCAAATACAATTGTGAGGAGAGCTTTTGTGAGACAACTTTAAGATGGAGTTTTCACCTTGCGATAATTAATTGTGGTAAGTTATCTAATCACCTAATATCAATTATTTACATTTCAACCTTGACCCGTATTTTGACCGTTGACCATGGCTGTGTGGGAGCCGTTGACCGTGGCCGTGAGGGAGAGTTGACCGACAGGTTTGACCACCATCGGTCAATCGGTTTTTGGGGGTGCGTTTGTGTCGTTTTGCGGGATTGTTTTGGGTAGTTTATATGTTAAATTCATTAATAAGATTAGTTAATAATTATACATAAATTAATTGATTGTTTAGGTGGGAAATTTGTGGCGGAAGCTTTTTGATTGTTTGATTGCTTGTGGAGATTTGCTAAAAGGTAGGTTAAATACTCAACTATACTATATTGGTAATTGGAGAATTGTTGGAAGATGGTTATTATTTGTAATTGTTATCTTGAGCATATCGTCGCAATAGCTGTGTTGAGCATGTTGATATATTTATTAACTTGCGTGTCTCATAATCATATTGTTATCGTTGTTGATTGGTGCTCTATTGTTGGTTGGTTTTGTGGAAGAGAATTGGTAATGCTATGAGATTATTTGGTCGGTCAGGCACAGGATTGAGTCGTGGTCCTGTACGGTTTTGGTTGGTCAGGTACGGGGATGTGGAAGAGCCGTGGTCCTGTACGGTTTTGGTCGACCTCACACGGCGGTGTTCGGAGGTTGTCGTGGTCCTGAGCAGTACACCGTGTGTGGTGTCAGTTGTGTTGTGCGGTTGGTTGGGGCGTGTGATGTGACACGGTTGAGCCGTTGTGACAATTGTGATTTGAGCCTTTTGTCGTATCGTATTGTTATTGTTGTTTGGTTATCCTACTCAACCTCGTGGTTGACTGTGTATTCGTGAACACTTGTGATGAACCAAATATTGGGGAGCAGATTGAATTCAGGTAGCTTGTGAGAAGTGTTGGATGCTTTAAAGGGGAGCTTGGGATGAGATCACTTGAGTCTAGAGATCGCCTTAATTAATATTCAGACACAATTTATTTTATTTCCGCTGCAGTTGTTTTAAAAAAAAAATACTTTGTAATAAATATTTAACTCGTTGGGAATTTTGTAATAAAGTCTTTTGAAGCACTTTAATTTATATCGTCTTAAAGTACTTTGGTATTGTTTGCCTTTTATACTTACTACCTCAGGCAACTGAGATGGTAACATCTTTATTTACTTGAGAATATCTTGCTAAAGGCTCTTAAATAAATGGGAGTGTTACAAAGTGGTATCAAAGCGAACGTTCCTAAGGCCTAAACAGATGAATTTAATGAACTTAGGATGAGTCTAATAAAATGAACCCGGGGTAGAAACTTTTTTGGACCCCTCTTCTAGGTTAGGGTGACGTCCTTGATCTGGCCCTTTCAGTTTTGAGCCGGTCACCTCGAGGAAGGTTAAGGAGAGAGAAGGGTAGTTAGCGTGGATGCTTTACCTTAAGGGTCTAATTGTGCCCTGAAGTGGCGAAAGGTACTAATTTTATTTGCAGGATGAGAACAAAAGGTAAGAAATTTGAGATAGATGAAAGGTAATAGGCGTGTGGCCTATGTGACGACAATTACAGTGATCGAAAATTATTTTGAGCTTGTTTTAAATTGTGGCATGATTACGCATGAAATTTTGTTGGCTTATCATCGGTGGCATGAGATGGAGAAATATGAATCGTTGAATTATTACATTGTTATGTGAATTGGTTGTATATATATATATATATATATATATATATATATATATATATATATATATATATATATATATATATATATATATATATATATATATATATATATATATATATATATATATATATATATATATATATATATATATATATATATGAGTTACATGTTTAGTAAAGTTTCATGTCTAGAGATATGCGGTATGTGTTGCCCTAAACCCTTAGGCATAAAATTATGAGATTGCATGAACTAGTGACTAAGCATGTATCACGGATAATTAATTTGTGAAAATAAAAGAGGAAGGCCATGGGGCCGTGAGTGCCGTAAGTCACCGTGGTTGGTCGAGCAAGAACAGCTCGATCAATCACACATTCTTTTATATGCAGGAATTTTATCTTCTACCTTATACCTGAAAACTTCGTTAGAACGGAAACTTATGTTTCTTATTTTATCTTATTAGAACCCAAATGGCACCCAAGAGAGCTACACCCACAGCTATGACTCAGGAAGAGATCGATAGGCTCATTGCAACCAATGATGCTTTGACTGCTGCTTTATAATCAAAGACTGCGACGAAGGATCCTGCTAAGATGAGTGCTGCTATTGATCGTCATAATCCAATGAAGTACGATGGACTTGGTGAATCATCATTACTGGGAGACTGGTGTAAGGAGTTTGATAATCTCTTCGAAGTATTGAACTATCCTGAGGAAATGCAAGTAGATCAAGCTGCTCACTACTTAAAAGGAAAGGCTGGGTTGTGGTGGAACCGCAACAAGGCAGTAATTAGGGAGGCGTGGAAGGAGAGTGATGAACCTTTTGTCTCATGGAGAGGTTTTAAGGATACCTTTAGGGGCACGTTCGTACCTGAGCATGTTAGGAGTAAGATGAGGTCGGAGTGATTCATTTAAGATGACAGAAGAGATGACCATAGAAGATTATCATAACAGATTTATGGAGTTAGCCGAGTATGTGTCAGACTTGAATTATGGAGAGGAGGTGTTGGCTTTGAGGTTTGAGAAAGGTTTAACTACGCGTATCAAAAAGAGGCTGGCATCTGGAGAGCCAAGTACAGTAGAGGAGGTGCACCAAAGAGCAGGTCATGCGAAGAGAATTGCTGACATGGTGAAGGAGGAAGTGAAGGACAAGGGAGAAAAGAGGAAGGTAGAGACTACTAATGAGGGAACTGGAGTAAACAAGAAGCAGAATTACAACCAGTATCATTCGTTTTCTGTCCGTGGAGCCGTGAGTGGCGGCAGGATTGGCCGAAGCAGAGTGATGAGTGGGGTGAATGGCATGAACAAGACACAGTGCTGTGGGTGCGGTAGGTTTGATCACAAGATTTTGGAGTGTTGAACTACTGCAAGGAGGAATAATATGAATGGAGGATTTGGTGGTGGAAATTATAATGGATTTAGGACACCAGTACCTAGCTATGGGAGCAATCGTTTTAATGGATCAGGGAATAATCAAAGGAGCCATAACAATAACAACAATTTTCAGAATCGTGTCAACACTAATCAAGGCAATAGAAATGGAGGGAACCAGAATAGCACGTCACAACAAGGGACGGCGTCGTCATCAACTGTGCAAGGAGGTGTGAAAAATAGTGGCAAATTGTTCATGATAGGGAAGGAGGCAGCTGAGAGGGGTGCTCATGTGGGGTCGGGTACTTTTCTAACCAATTCTAAACCCTCTTATGTTTTATTTGATTCGGGAGCGACCCATTCATTTATATCAAGTGACCATGTTAAAGTGTTGGGATTAGTTGACCCAGTAGTAATAAAAGATGAAGTAACCATACCTTCTGAGGAGCCGATATCTTGTACCCATGCATAAAAACGTAGATATTCTTATCGGCGAAGTTTTGTTTTCTATGGACTTAATCGAATTTCCATTGGGTGGTTTCGAGATTATTTTGGGGATGGATTGGTTGAGTAGAAATAGAGCCTTTATATATTGTCATCAGAAGAAAGTATCTCTAAAAGAACAAAAGGGAGTAAGAGTGTCTTATAAGGGATTTGTAGTAAGTCCAAAAGTAAGACTTATATCAACGGTTACCCCGAAATCTTGTTTAAGGAAGGGAGGAGAGTTGATCTTGTGTCACGTAAAGGACATGCGTGAGGAAGTGAAGGGTGTAGATGAGATTCCAGTGGTGAGTGAGTTTCAGGATGTGTTCCCAGAAGTGATTCCAGGTTTACCTCCAAAGAGAGAGGTGGATTTTAATATTGAGTTGAAACCTGGGACATGGCCTATTTCTAAAGCACCTTATAGGATGAGACCTAAGGAGTTGGAGGAGTTGAAGAAACAGTTGGAGGAGCTGCTATAAAAGGGATATGTAAGGCCAAGTGTGTCGCCCTGGGGAGCACCAGTTTAATTTGTTAAGAAGAAGGATTGAAGCATGAGATTGTGTATAAATTACAGGGAATTGAATAATGTGACGATTAAGAATAAATACCCTTTGCCTAAAATTGATGATTTGTTTGATCAGTTGAGTGGAGCTGGAGTTTTCTCTAAGATTGATTTAAGATCGGGATATCATCAGTTGAGAGTTAAGGAGGAGGATGTTCCTAAGACTGCCTTTAGAACAAGATATGGACACTACGAGTTTGTTGTTATACCTTTTGGTTTGACTAATGAACCTGTAATATTTATGGATTTGATGAATAGAGTGTTTAGCACTTACCTTGATTAGTTCATAGTTGTTTTTATTGATGATATATTGGTATATTCTAAGGATAGAGAGGAGTATGATAAGAATTTGAGGATTGTATTACAGACCTTGAGGGAGAATGATTTGTATGTTAAGTTGAGTAAGTGTGAGTTTTGGTTGGATAAGGTAGCATTTTTGGGACATGTGGTGTCAAAGGAGGGAGTGTTAGTTGATCCGGAAAAGACTGAGGCAATGTCTAATTGGGAGAGACCGAAAAATGTGGTAGATGTAAGAAGTTTTCTGGGGTTAGCTAGCTACTACAGGAGGTTTGTGAAAAATTTATCTAAGATAGACAAGCCTTTGACAGCTTTGATGAGAAAGGAGAACAGGTTTAAGTGGGATGAGAGTTGTGAGATAGCTTTTCTAACTTTGAAGGAGCGCTTGACCACAACTCTTGTCTTAGCTTTACCTAAAGAAATTAAGGATTTTGAGGTGTATACCGATGCTTCAAAGAACGGATTGGGGTGTGTGCTAATGCAAAGTGGGAAAGTAATCGCCTATGCTTCGAGACAGTTGAAACCTTATGAAGAGAATTATCCAACGCACGATCTGTAGTTAGGGTCGGTCGTGTTTGCTCTTAAGTTATGGAGGCATTATTTATATGGAGCTACTTTTAAGGTATTTTCTAATCATAAGAGTCTTTAAGTATATTTACACTCAGAGAGAGCTTAATATGAGACAAAGGAGGTGGATAGAATTGATTGGAGATTATGATATGGAGATAAATTATCATGAAGGGAAGACAAATGTGGTAGCAGATGCTTTGAGTAGGAAGTCGTTTCATGCTTTATGTTTATCTATGTCGCGGGTTAAGTTGCAAGATGAATTAAAGGAAATGGGAATTTGTGTGATAAGAAAAGGGGATTCAATTGGGGATTTGACGGTTGAACTGAAGTTGTACGCTGAGGTTAGAGAGAAGTAGAAAGGAGATCTGAAATTGGAGAAGTGGCGAACGGCCGTGGAGGGAGGCGTGCCGTCGCGGTTGTCGTCGGAATGGATGATGGTTTGAGATTCGATAGAAGGTGGTGTACGTGTACCTGATGATGAGGACTTGAAGAGAAAGATTTTGATAGAAGCACATTCTACACCATATTTTGTGCATCCTGGAGGAGATAAGTTATATAAAGATTTGAAGAAAATATTTTGGTGGCATTGGATGAAAAAGGAGGTTGCTGAGTTTGTTTCTAGATGTTTGGTTTGCCAGAGGGTGAAAGGTGAACATAAGAGACACAGGGTAAGGTACAATCTTTAGATGTGCCTGAATGGAAGTGGGAGAGTATTTCTATGGATTTTATAGTTGGTTTGCCTCGTACTCAGAAAAGGAATAATATGATTTTGGTGATAGTGGATCGTTTAACTAAGACACCGCACTTTATTCCTATGAAAGACACTTGGAGTAAGGCTGAGTTAGCTAAAGCATATGTTAAGAATATCGTAAAATTACGTGGAATTCCCAAGGATATTGTTTCTGATCTTGGTTCAAGGTTTATTTCGAAGTTCTGGCAAGAGTTGCAGGAGTATATGGGAACGACTTTGAACATGAGTACTGCATTTCATCCAGCTACAGATGGACAGACGGAGATGACTATTCAGACTTTAGAAGATATGTTAAGAGCTTGTGTTTTGGAGTTTGGAGGATCATGGGAAGAGAGGTTGCATTTGATAGAGTTTTCTTATAATAATAGTTATCATCCTAGTATTCGCATGTCACCTTTTGAAGCATTGTATGGAAGGAAGTGTAGGAGTCTAGTTTGTTGGGACGACGTCACTGATGCCGTGACACTGGGGCCAGAGTTGATTTAGCAGATGGTTGAACAAGTACATATAATTAGACAGAAGATGAGAGCTGCACAAGATCGGCAGAAGAGTTATGCAGACTTGAAAAGGAGTGAGATTGAGTTTGCAGTAGGAGACAAAGTGTTATTAAAAGTATCACCAATAAAGGGAGTGATGCGGTTTGGTAAAAGAGGAAAGCTGAGTCAGAAGTACATAGGACCTTACGAGATTTTAGACAGGGTTGGTGAAATGGCATATCGTCTTGCACTACCACTAGCTTTGGCAAGAGTACATAATATTTTTCATGTCTCACAGTTGAATAAGTATGTGAGTGATCCTACACATGTGTTAGCAGCTGAGACAGTTGAGATGGATGAGAATTTGTCTTATGAGGAGGTGGCTAAGGAGATTTTGGACAGAAAAAGGAGAAGGACTAGAAATAGTGAGGTTTCTTTGGTAAAAGTTTTATGGTCTAATAATAATCTAGAGGAAGCTACTTGGGTAGTTGAAGCTGAGATGAGGGAGAAGTATCCTCATTTGTTTGCGTAAGGTATGTTGGTTACTGTAACACCCCCATACTCCAAGTGCCTTACCAGGACCACTCAGGTATAAGGATACTACCATCTCGGTTGCCCGAGGTACTGAATATCATAAGACAATAAAGAAACGTACTTTTAAAGTAATTATAGATTAAGTGATTACATGTTCAAACCAAAACTAATAAAAGGAATTACAAGGTTCTCATACGGTCTACAGCTAAAACTATCAAAGCTACTATACTTCGTCGACACGGCGGAAGACTTCTAAGCGCCACGTGATGACTCATCCCGCCTATCCCATACGCGTCATATCACACACCAAGCTCAAGAACCGCTCACCACCCCGAATGGATCACCAGCTTTTTAAAACATTTAAACGGGTCGTCAAGACTAATCACACAATTCAATACATATATCAACAATAAGATAAACAGACATTTGAATCTGTCACACACACACACACACACACACCACCAACTCCCATCGTCTCAATATCGACCGTCCCTTTGGACCACCGCCGCGGTGGGGGACCGCGCCTGCCGTTCCCACCTAAGCCCCGCTCATCGTACGAGCGATAACCCTGTCCCATTAATGTGCACATCCCCTTCCGTGGCGGGTTCCACGAAGGGCGAAACTAGGGCGTGAGATCACTCCCGCAAGTGACCCCACTCAGCCGAGAACGCATCTCGAGAACCATCAACAAACACAACCACAATCACAATCACAATCACAATCATCATATCAAACAACTAACTACAGCACATCACCAATATCCCATTATGGGACTAATACTGAGTAGGAAATCCTACCTGGAAAGCACAACACGCAGACGGTATCTACAGCTGTATCAAAACGGCTCCTCTACGAATTCTCCTCCTATCATACAACACATAAAGACTACACATCACAAACTACACACCAAAACCCCCAATTCCTAAATTAGGGTTTAACCAACCTTAACAAAACATTATAAAAACTATGTTAAAAGCTTACCCTCGACGCAGGGAACTCAACGATACGAAAAACGACAAGAACCGACCGTCTGAACTCCGGGAATTGCTAAGAATGCGATTAGGAAGATGAAGTGGCTGCTTTCTCTCTTAAACAGGGTTTTAGGTTTTGTAAAAGTGAATTAAAACAATGACGAATAGGTTTAAATACCTTAATCGCATAATTAACAAAACCCGAGAAAACTCCCAAAAAAAACCGGACACTCGATCGAGTACCCAAGGTACTCGATCGAGTACCCTAGCTACTCGATCGAGTACCCCAGCTACTCGATCGAGTACCCAACAGGTCAGAAACTATTTTATCTCGCAACTTACCCTTACTCGACAGAGTAAGGGCTACTCGATAGAGTACCCCAAGACTTATAAATACGGAGTATTACAGTCTTCCCTCCTTAAAAGGAACTTCGTCCCCGAAGTTCAACCCATACATAAAAACAACCATACAGACTCGACCAAGACACAACAACTTAGCTAAGGACTCAAGAACTCGACCGAACATAGAACATGAACTCTTAACACCCACTCCACCAGCTATGTTTACTTCCACAACATGACTCACTATATCGTATCTACCACATATATATCTCTCACGACACCAACTCCATACATAACCAACTACCATCCTCTAATGCTGCTAGCTCCATAATATCATCAACTATCTAATCCAATACCAAGACACTCATAGACATCAAACGGGATGTTACATTCTACTAGCCTTAAAAGGAACTTCGTCCTCGAAGTTTACTCACACTCGTAACCTCATCATCCAACTGTCAATACTAGCGAAATATTCTCACACTCCTAAACATCACGCTACTACAAGCACAGTCATGACCTTTAATAAAATCACCCACAACACGAATCGATCTTTTATTCTACATCAAGACTCAACTTCCGAATGTATTACCATATGTACAAGCATCAAAATCTGTTTTATCGCATCCTACTCCTCTTAAGACAAATGTTACGTCCTCGTAACTCACTAATACCAAACCATATCTATATCTCATTACCCTCTGTACCACCACATGTCTAAGATAACCGTCTATAACCCAACCACTCACCATTCTTATATCCAAGGCTCCCATACATAAACATTTCCCATTCCTCAACTCATTCGGCAAACAAGACCTAACCTATACCATAAACTCGTAGCAAATCACCATACCCACTCTTCATTATTACTGCCAAACAACATACCTCTCTACGTAAGGCACTTATCTTCCAGAAGCATAACTCACGATCCGCACTCGTTACGTACACGCACACTAGATCCTCAAATTCTTTCTTTCATTACCGCAAAATTCATACACAACTTAACATGACACTAATTTCCCCAACACTCTACACTCACTGTCTCAATCAAAAGATTATGAACTACCTGCCGCTTTCAGGTCATTACAACACATGTTCCACGAATCATTTTCCATTACCATGTCTACCGATGTCTCATCTGAAAACAAGATCAAAATTACCGTAACAACCTCTCACAACCGTGTCCCATCAACAGATTATTATTATCCCATGACAACAACGAAACATATACAACTCTATTTCACATCATACTCTACCTCATTCCCAACTCAACCTGGTAAAGAAAACATGAATAAGCAAGACAAACGTCTATCAAAGACAAACCGACACTCGCAGAGAGCAACATCAAACAAAACAACAATCTATGTATAACTGGTATGTACTTTCGAAACCGGAATCATAATCATCCCGCCTACTCCACCACAACCGGTGACGGCATCACAACACCGCCACCAACAACCACACCGTAGTGCGAAAATACCCGCATCACAAAGACTATGTACCGTGCCCGGATCACCACCCGAGGCACCACAACCACACCGATAGACATCACAACTGCATACAATTCCCATAAATACTGACTTAGCATAACTTCTCAGACAAGAAAAACTTACTCAAATCCACTTTATTAAATCACCACGCAACATATTATATGGATAAACGGATAAGCATCTCATGAACATCCTCTCCGCCATTTTAGGAATACACATGTGTTATCAATACACATAAAATTATAACTAGCCATATCAAATCAATCAAATTATTACCTTTTTGGATATCATTAAATTAAATTACCGTGTCCAACATATATATTACCGAACATTCATTAAACAATTTTATAATTATCACACCATACCACTTCTTGTGAGGTCAGAACCTCACACAAACATTTACACAAATCACAGACCCGTAATCACAACCAACTAGTCAATCCTGACCACGTAAGTTACCACTCGAAAAAAAAAGGTTACCTGCTGCCGAGTTTAACTCATATGCCCCTCATAACATATTCCCCCATTCGCACAACCATCACTTCCTGCCAAATATAACCATACCTTCACTATTCAACTAATAGCGTCCGCCTCATCTAACCACATCTTATACCCTCTCTCAATCATACACAACAATCAGGTCCCTACCAAATCAACCTCTTTAGAATTGTTACCTTTCTAATATTCCATCACTCTTAACCATTAGTGATAACACCACAATGCCACCGCTGCTCGTATATAAAATCTCTTACACTCATATCAAAATAACATGGTTTTTCTCCTATTTTTGGTTAAAATTGCAAATAACGAACATCAAACCCATCCACAAAATTACCTCAACATTATTCCCAAAGCTAACTTATTTGTATTGTCATCCAACTCTCCACCAAATATCTCGTATCGTGCCAATGCTCCACCAACTTCTTACTCCCTTAATTCCTCGAAACTCATTACCAATCATGTTGTCCTGAAACTCCTATATAACCTTTAGCTAACATCCTCGTGATACCATCACATATTTCGATGATTTCTTATCTTTATATCACATAGCTCCGGTGAACATTTTCCTCAGCTTACTTTTATCCTTCTTTTCTCTTTACACTCAATAATACCAATTAATAGTTCAACTCCTTATTCCTTCTAGCTAACTCTTTAGAAATCTGGTTACCCCTTCGTTGCTCCAAAACTCAATTCCATTATTTTCTACCGACATCATCTCACTCTTTCTTACCATGGATCTTCTCTTATTATGCTATCACTCATACTTGCCACTAATCTATCCATAGAACCAACGTTTAATGTTCAAACAATTGCATCCCCCTTTTTACATCTCTAGAAATCAGAATTCATTTAATACCGTTAATTACCCAAGGAAATCACACAGTAGTTTCATCTTTTAATAAACCTCCCAAACTCACTCACTGTCTACAACTACACCTCGCGACATGTCTCCACAAAGTTCACTATATATTACTCTTCTCAACCCCTTTAAACGAACTTTCACTACATAAATCCATAACCCACACGACTCCTAACCATTTCCTTCCATAACTCTTTACACATCTCAAGCTGCCACTATCCACATTCTTACTTTCAATCTTTTCATTCTCACGTTCATTATACTCACATCATCCCTTGCCTATATTCACTTATTTTTACATTACTCAACACACAATCATATCACTCATCCCGTCTCGCAAAACGTGCGCCATGCCTCAATAAACTATACCAATCTTCCTTTTCTTTTTCCACCATCTATCATAATCACATATATCTCATGTCCTCCCCACCGAACTCATACTCATCATAGTGCCACTCTTTACATCATAAGATTGGGTAACTTACGCTTCAGGACCAACACATACGTAAAACAATGCATAAAGAAGTAATACAACACCTTTGAATTAAACATAATATGCAACGAATGTCAAAAGACAAACATATGACCCGAAATACGCATATGACTGCACGAGACCCACTCGATCGAGTACCACAACCTATTCGATCGAGTTGAGGCTACTCGATCGAGTGCCCAACATGCTCGATCGAGTGCCCCGACTCTTAACCCAGCGGACCTTCGATCTCGACTTACTCGACCGAGTAGCCCGGCTACTCGATCGAGTGACCCCATACTCGATCGAGTGCCCGAGGTACTCGATCGAGTGCCCGAAAACACGATTCTGGTCAAAATAACGACAAGTACCCACTCGATCGAATCAAACCCACTCGATCGAGTCATGCAGACTCGTGAATACTACCCGCATGTTATCTCACATACCCCAACGTACTATGCATTCATTATTATTTCAACATTATGATTACAATTACGCATTCAAATCTGCGCGACTCCTCATACAATTAACAAAATAATCTACTTCGTGTTATCAAGTGCCACATTATAAACAACCATCATGCTTTTCATCCAATTCGTTATATAAAACACATATCATTGAACCTCTATTCTTCATGTTACTACTTACCAAAAGTCAAACATTACCATCTATCATGCTCATATAACATTCAACTTTCAATCATGTATTACCCGCATGTTTTAAATTTTCATAACTTTTCATAACACAAACCACACCCATACACTACAAATCCTATTCCCATGTTGCTAATACAACAACATTACAAATCCACTTCATCACACATCATCATATACGAACTACTTTCTTTTTCTACCATATCATTCATCATTCTCATATACTTTTCCAACGATTCCAACCAACATGTCAACCAACTATCATGCAACATGCTTTCAACAAACCATATACAGCACAATTAACATACACGTCGCACATGTACACACGGACTCCACGTTCCCATACCATGTGACTGGCTTAAGTATCATGGGGCCAAGATTTTGAAGTGAGGGCGCCTACTCACCCAAAACCTAGCATCGGTCGGGGCTCCCATTACACATACACCAGGTTCATTTTATTAGACTCCCTATGTTCATTATGTTCATTTGTTACAGTTCCAAAATCGTCGCTCTGATACCATTTGTAACACCCCCATACTCCAAGTGCCTTACCAGGACCACTCGGGTATAAGGATACTACCATCTCGGTTGCCGAAGTACTTGAATATCATAAGACAATAAAGAAACGTACTTTTAAAGTAATTATAGATTAAGTGATTACATGTTCAAACCAAAACTAATAAAAGGAATTACAAGGTTCTCATACGGTCTCGACTAAAACTATCAAAGCTACTATACTTCGTCGACACGGCGGAAGACTTCTAACGCCACGTGATGACTCATCCCACCTATCCCATACGCGTCATATCACACACTGCTCAAGAACCGCTCACCACCCCCGAATGGATCACCACAGTTTTTTAAAACATTTAAACGGGTCGTACTAATCACACAATTCAATACATATATCAACAATAAGATAAACAGACATGGTGAATCGTCACACACACACACACACACACCACCAACTCCCATCGTCTCAATATCGATCGTCCACTGGACTACCCGCCAGTGGGGGACCGCAGCCGTTCCCACCTAAGCCCCGCTCATCGTACGAGCGATAACCCCGTCCCATTAATGTGCACATCCCCTTCCGTGGCGGGTTCCACGAAGGGCGAAACTAGGGCGTGAGATCACTCCCGCAAGTGACCCCACTTTCCCGAGAACGCATCTCGAGAACCATCAACAAACACAACCACAATCACAATCACAATCCCAATCATCATATCAAACAACTAACTACAGCACATCACCAATATCCCATTCTGGGACTAATACTGAGTAGGAAATCCTACCTGGAAAGCACAACACGCAGACGGTATCTACAAATTTGTATCAAAACGGCTCCTCTACGAATTCTCCTCCTATCATACAACACATAAAGACTACACATCACAAACTACACACCAAAACCCCCAATTCCTAAATTAGGGTTTAACCAACCTTAACAAAACATTATAAAAACTATGTTAAAAGCTTACCCTCGACGCAGGGAACTCAACGATACGAAAAACGACAAGAACCGACCGTCTGAACTCCGGGAATTGCTAAGAATGCGATTAGGAAGATGAAGTGGCTGCTTTCTCTCTTAAACAGGGTTTTAGGTTTTGTAAAAGTGAATTAAAACAATGACGAATAGGTTTAAATACCTTAATCGCATAATTAACAAAACCCGAGAAAACTCCCCTCAAAAACCAGGACACTCGATCGAGTACCCAAGGTACTCGATCGAGTACCCCTACTCGATCGAGTACCCCACTACTCGATCGAGTACCCAACAGGTCAGAAACTATTTTATCTCGCAACTTACCCTTACTCGACAGAGTAAGGGCTACTCGATAGAGTACCCCAAGACTTATAAATACGGAGTATTACAGTTACGAGGACGTAACCTTTTTCTTTCGGGGGTAGAATATCACACCGCATTGAGTTTTACGTTGATTTTGGCCATTTATGATAATAATAGGGATAAGCTTGCATATCGTTTATTGTTGTGGTTGTTTGGTTCGAGTAGTGTGGTGTGGTGAACTTCGGGACATAGTTCTTTTTAAGGAGGGAAGACTATAATACTCCGTATTTTAATTAATAATTAATATCTATAAGTGTATAAATAATAAATAATAAGTTGTTGTCGTAAAAGAAAAGAAGCAAAATAAAATAAGATAAAACGAATAAGACGGGCCGGGTTGGACCGTATGTGTGGGGGTGACGGGTTGGAGGAGTTTGAGGGAAGGTAGTATTTGGTTTGGGTGTTACCTATTCTCTAAGATATTTTCCTTATTTTAATATTAAAAGGACTTTTCTAGAACCTTCCTACATATTCTACCAATCTATATAAATACCAACCCTATACCTCACAATCATAATTATTCTTCTTCATAAACTCAAATACAATTGTGAGGAGAGCTTTTGTGAGACAACTTTAAGACGGAGTTTTCACCTTGCGATAATTAATTGAGGTAAGTTATCTAATCACCTAATATCAATTATTTACATTTCAACCTTGACCCGTATTTTGACCGTTGGCCGTGGCCATGTGGGAGCCGTTGACCGTGGCCGTGAGGGAGCGTTGACCGACGGGTTTGACCACCGTCGGGTCAACCGATTTTTGGGGGTGTGTTTGGGTCGTTTTGCGGGATTGTTTTGGGTAGTTTATATCTTAAATTCATTAATAAGATTAGTTAATAATTATACATAAATTAATTGATTGTTTAGGTGGTGAATTTGTGGAGGAAGCTTTTTGATTGTTTGATTGCTTGTGGAGATTTGCTAAAAGGTAGGTTAACTACTCAACTATACTATATTGGTAATTGGAGAATGGTTGGAAGATGGTTATTGTTTATAATTGTTGTCTTGAGCATATCGTCGTAATAGCTGTGTTGAGCATGTTGATATATTTATTGCCTTGCGTATCTCATAATCATATTGTTATCGTTGTTGATTGGTGCTTTATTGTTGGTTGGTTTTATCGAAGATAATTAGTAATGCTATGAGATTATTTGGTCGGTCAGGCACGAGATTGAGCCGTGGTCCTGTACGATTTTGGTCGGTCAGGCACGGGGATGTGGAGGAGCTGTGGTCCTGTACGGTTTTTGTCGGCCTGGCACGACGGTGTTTAGAGGTTGCCGTGATCCTGAGCAGTACACCGTGTGTGGTGTCAGTTGTGTTGTGCGGTTGGTTGTGGTGTGTGATATGACACGGTTGAGCCGTGTGTGACAATCGTGATTTGAGTCTTTTGTCTTATCGTATTGTTATTGTTGTTTGGTTATCCTACTCAACCTCGTGGTTGACTGTGTATTCGTGAACACCTGTGATGAACCAAATATTGGGGAGCAGATTGAATTTAGGTAGCTTGTGAGAAGTGCTGGATGCTTTAAAGGGGAGCTTGGGACGAGATCACTTGAGTCTAGAGATCGCCTTAATTAATATTCAGACACTATTTATTTTGTTTCCACTGCAGTTGTTTTAAAAAAACGTACTTTGTAATAAATATTTAACTCGTTGGGAATTTTGTAATAAAGTCTTTTGAGGCACTTTAATTTATATCGTCTTAAAGTACTTTGGTATTGTTTGTCTTTTATACTTACTATCTCAGGCAACTGAGATGGTAACACCTTTATTTACATGAGAATGTTTTGATAAAGGCTCTTAAGTAAATGGGGGTGTTACACCATACCTCCGGTGATTTATTGTGAGAATCTTAGTGTTACTCATTACTCTGCCAATTCCGTCTTTCATTCAAGCATGAAACACGTAGCTCTGGCCTTTCATTTCGTTAGAGAACAAATACAACAAGGACATCTACGAGTTCAACATATTAACGGGGATGATCAACTTGCGGATGCATTAACAAAGCCTCTCTCACGCACCAGGTCACTTACTCTTATATCCAAGATTGGCCTTCATCAACAATCGTCCATCTTGCGGGAGACTAATGAGAATACAAATCAAAGCAATCCATATCCTATGCATAATCAAAGCCAAGGTCAACGTATCAATCATCTAGACAAGTGAATTATTCATTTCCTTTATTATAGAAATTTGTATCAATTAGTCTAATTGTTTTCCTAATTCCATGTAAATGCAATTGTCTATTCTAGGCAACATATTTTCTGTAATTGTATATATACTTGTTCTATATCATAATCGTAATTGTATATATACTTCTTCTATATCACAATCATACAAACAGTATGTTCTATATCACAATCATAATAATAAAAATCATTCTACATCTCTTTATTCCTCTTATAAGTCCTTGCTGTGACATCTGATTTTAGCATCTTCGGCAATTGTCCAGGGTGAATCAGTAGATCCTCACTTCGTGCTTTGTTTCTGGCAAACCAGAGCATATAAATTAAATCAAAGCTATGATCCCTGCATACGTGACTTGTTTATGAAAGAGAGACTTGTATCTCTTATCTCAACGCCCATTGAACCAATTTAACAAATTGGAAACAAATGCCCATCCAATCCTAGAACAAAGCAATAACCTTCTCGCTATAAGCACACTTAAAGAAGATATGATCATAAGTTTCAGGTGACAAACCACACATGTAGCAGTAGGTATTAATAGGAATTCCATAACTGGTCAATCTATCATTTGTAGGTAGCCACTTCTAAACATAAAACCATGCAATGAAGCTGTGTTTAACATTGAGTCTATTTTATACAACATGAAACCTTCTGCACTCCTCCATTCAACCAGGCATAACCACTAGTGACACCATAAGAGCCAGAGATCCATTGCTCCTTGTGTATAGGCTGGTGCAAAGAGATCCCAAATCTTCATACTTACCTCCATGACCAGCTGGATTTATTAGTAGGTTGATATATCTACCAGTTCCTTCGTTTTGTGTAGATGTGGTCAACCCATTGAATCCATAAATGATCCTGTTTTTTAGCAATCCACCAAGTATATTTTCCAAACATGGCCTTATTTCATAAACCACGATTAATAATACCTAGTCCTCTAGTCTTATTAGACTGACAGCATGACACTCATGTCACTTTAGGCACTCTCTTCACCAGACCACAAGTAATTTCTACATTTGGCCTCAATTTTTTTGATAATGTACATAAGAAGGACAAAAATCCTTGCCCAATAAGATTGGATTTGAACAAGGACAGTTTTAACTAAAACCAGTCTTCGTGCATAACTTAATTTCCTAGCATCCCTACTGCGGATCCTGTCAGTCATATTCTCAATCAACTTATTGCATTCACTTATGAAAAGTCTTTTGAAGGAGTTAGGTATTTTGGTTATATTAAAGAATGAATCGCCAATCAAATTTTTGTGTTCTGTTTTATACTGTACTACCTATCATTCGTATTTTGATTTTTGTGACATATCGTCAAACATTATTTATAATACCCGGATTTTTCAAGTCTTTTAAAGGAACCTTAGGACGCGTGAGAGGACTCATAGGCTTGACGAGAGGCTACTTGGGAGTAAGAAATGGGCGTACACTAGACCATGACTAAATCTAGTGAGTGTGCAGTAGACCGAGTGGAGGTGCTATTGAACCGAGTAAGTGTCACTCGGCCGAGTACAAGCAGTACTCGACCGAGTGAGTGGCACTCGACCGAGTGCACTGTACCAAACAGCGTTATAAGCAACTCGTGACTCATAATCCACCTAACCCTAATTCATTTCCTTTTTCTCTCTAACACTCCAAATCCTCTAGCTTCTCTCTAAAACTCTCCTCAACACTTCTTCATGGATACTTATCTTAGATTAGGAGATTATACACCTTTCTCCTTCACCCTTCCACCTTGTGAGTAAGATCTACCTTTCCTCTTTTGTTTATCAAACCCTAATTTTTGGGGGTTTTGTTGTGGTAATTAATTAGTAATTAATATGAGTAATTAAAGGGTAATAATAAAGGGTTTTGATATTGTATAATAGTATAGGACATATTGTGATGGTTATTACATGGTTTATGTAGGATTTGACGGTTATATAGGACGAGATCTTGCTTGTCTTGGATTGCTTATGAAGTATGTTAAAAGGTAGATTTATCCTACTCGGTTTTGATAATGTGAATACTTGTTGGTATGTCGTTGTTTGTCATTTCTTCCATGGTATAAGTCGTATTGTACCATATTGTGATATTTGGGGGATTGTTGTGGGTCTCATGTAGCGTCGGAAATGCATTATAGTATGGTATTGAGTTGTGATGACTCGAAGAGTCGCGATATTTGAGGAGTTGATGTTCATAGCATGTTTGGGAGTGAGTCCCATGATGAGTCATATATTGGCATATTGTAGTATAATTTACATTCATTGTGTTTATTGTATATATTGGAGGATATAATGGAGATGTGCTTGTTGTTGAGGAGACGTAAGGCAGTTGGGAGACCGTCTTACGCTTGGGTCGGCTCTTGGAGCTTCCAACTCCAAGAGGAATGTGCACATTAATGGCTTGAGTTATGGAGGGGCTCGTGTGGTGTCACGACACCTGGAAGGGGTTCGGTTGGCACAGACTCGGTACCACGGGTGTGTCCCGAGACCTGTTTGGTAGGCGGTGCGACGGCGCCGTCACCGAATGTGGTACCATGGGTGTGTCCTGGTATCGGTGGGATAACTTTGTAGTTGTAATGTATGTAACATTGTGTCTCATGCATTTTGTGTCGTATTGCATATTCATACATTTGTATCGTGTTTAAGTATTTATATTATTGAAACTGACGTGTGTTGGTTGTTGTATTTGTCACCTATTTATGGGGTGGCATATGTTGATCCATATGATATTTCTGATCATATGGAGAGTAGTTAAGTACAAGTTTGCATATGGTAACGCACGGGATCCAGAGTTGGAGTTGAGTTGCTTGGTCGTGTTGTAGAAAGGACAGATGTAGTTGTAACCAAGTATAGAGATCACTTGTATTTCATTTATTCATTTTTTGTAATTCACTAAATATGTCATTTATATAAATGTTTCTTAATTGTAATTCCGATCTCACTGCCTCGGGAAACCGAGATGGTGACATCTCCCGATTACCTTGGGCAGGTAAGAAGGGGGTGTTATAAAGTGGTATCAGAGCGACGATTTTGGAACCTACACTAATGAACCAAAATGAACATAGGAGTGTCTAATAAAGAGAACCCGGAATGAGTACAATAGGAGGTCGACTTTGAATGAGAAGGCGCCCTCATTTCAAAAAACTAGATCGTATTGTCAACTGCGGGGGTAGTTATAAGTATGGGTGAACAGTATGTGGAATACGACGTGATTACTTGTGTGTTACAACAAGTTGTCAAGTTTCTTGTATTGTGTGATCAATTATGATATGGTGTACGATAATATGAGAAAGTTGGACGAAAGTATTGATGCGTATAACATATTTGAGAATGAGTATCTACGTGTTAACCTATGAGGGACACTAGTCCCATTGTTTGTCATTTTCGTACCGTATAGAAGTATGGAAGTCGATAGTGCTATCGTTAAGAATATGAGTAGTAATTATCGCTAGCATATTAATTGTTTATATAGAAGTAGTATATCAGAAACAGTAAGAGTAATGACGCGTAAACTAACTCGAGACGAGTCGCCGATAGCTGGTGGACTCCCAAACATTCTGTTTTGTTGCAGGGAAGATACCTTTCAATCTTAGCCAGAAATTACGAGCCATAGGGAAACACTCAACCGAGTACGAGCAAGCACTAGGCCGAGTACTTGACACTCGACCGAGTGTTCCATGTCACTCGAACGAGTGGACTCATTTCCATAAATCTGGAAAGTTTCTGAAAACGAGTCACTCGACCAAGTGGAGTAGAACGCTCGACCGAGTGCCAATTTCGGGCTGTAAATTTTCGAGCAAAATATTTTTTTTTACCATATCTCTTTCATTTCTTCATGTTTCTTCATTACACAAACATCATATTCTCTCTAAAACTCAACCAAAACTTCATTTTTGTTCTTTGTTGCTTGAATTCGAGTTTTCTGATCTACACCAATGTCTTCCTTAATCTTTACTAATTAGGATTAATTAATATGAATAATCCATAGTATGACTGCCCTTCCTATAGTACTCCAAATTATACTTTAACTCACTATAATTGGACGAAAACGTAAATTTTTGATAAACACTCTAAAATGGACTCAATTATGGACGGTTTCTTGGACTATTTAGTGACGGAATTTGAGTTAAAGATATGACTTAATCCGAACACTAAGCAATAGATTAAGCCTATGGTTCACCCAAGCACTAAGCAATGGGATCACCAAACCTCCAAGCACTAAGCAAAGGAGTCCTTCAAGCACTAAGCAAAGAAGAATTATAAGAAGAAAGCAAGGTTTCAACTTGGTTTATATTTCATCCAATCTGAATTTGGTTAAGGTTGGCTTTGCTTTTATAGACTAAACAAAGCAATCTCTACCCTACATTCAAATGCTAATCTAAGAGTTCATAGAGACCCACAAAAACCGTGCAAAGCTTGGTCCCAAGGACCTTACACAAGTTGAAATTCAAAAGCTAAAAATAAGGAAAGTAAACTAATAGGACAATGATTATTAAACATAGAGTAAACTCATTGGTGTTGGAGTAGTGTCCTCCACAATAAGTGCGTTTACATAATAAATCTCGTAAAAGGAATATCAGGGATTTATTTATTTATTTGTCAGCTGGTCATCATTAATCGGTAATGATTGGCCGACTAGAGTTTGACATTACTGTCGTGTGACGACGGTGATCAGATGATCCCTTTAGGTCACACTTATAGGATGACGCCCAAATAGAATATATTAATTGTTTGTATGAGATACGAGATAATTAATTCCTTGTATTATTTGACTTTTAATTAGTCACATAAATGTATTATTTGATGACGGGTTACGAACTCGGGACAAGGAGATTTGTTATTTAATTATGTGATAATTAAATAATAAATTTATTAGAATTTATTAATTAATTGTTAATTAATTAATTTTATACGATATGTGTATATGTTTTGAGGTGGAATTAATTAGCTATTAAATTTTACAAGAGGTTGTAAAATTAGCTAAATGGGTTAATATTGACACATTGTATGTTGATAAAATGGTCTTATGATTACTTAATAGTTAAGTAGTCATTGGTAGTTAATTTATATTATTTAAGTGTTAAATAATCAAATTAATATTTAATTATGTTAGATAATTAAATATAAGACTTATAAGCATTTGTGGGGCAAATGTCGAAAATCGAAATGGACCCGAAGGGAACCATTTGGACAGATTTTTATACACTACTAATACACTCATTGTGAGTGGAAAAGGTAGGCATTTCCCACTAGCATTTGTATGTGAATTGTATACATTTGCATGCCTATATATACCTAAGTCATTCCATCATTTCTAAGGTTGGAAATTTGAAGAAAAATTGGTCTTTGTGTGCTTGTTGTGGATGGTTCATATACACCATCAAAAGACCATATTTTTCTTCTTATTTTGTTCATCTTTTTACAATAAACACATATAAAAGTAAACTAATAATATTATCAAGGTAATAATATTAATTAGTACATCAAATATACATATTACAAAGTTACTACTACTATTAACTAGTTATTAATTTTAGTAGTATTTTGGGCTTATCTTGGGTGCCACCTTAGGAGATTACCTATTTTGGTAATTTTGGTGTATTTGGAGGATCATCCACATTCATATAGCTCAAGAACTACAAAGGTAGGAGACCTTTGTAGTGCCCTTACTTGCCTTATACAATGTAAGAAACTTTTGTCTTAAGATGGTTTAATACCATCTTTTATACTTTTGTTTGCATGCATGTCGATTTAGACCACTTTAAATTAATTTGTAATTTTAATATCATAAGATGAGTATTAATTTGGTCTAAATAACTAACAAGTGGTATCAGAGCATTGTTAAATACATGCATGTTGTTTTAAGACGATTTTAGTAATTTATGAGATAAATTAATAAAATTGATATTATGTTACTAAAATTAGTTTTATCACATAATATGGTCTTGCATGTAAATAATATGGTCTTAAGATAATATGGGACGAAAATTTGATTTTTGTTAAATTTTTCCACTTTTTATAACTTAAAATGGCATAAAATTGAGTAAAAATGCATTAAAATTAATTAAGAGTTAATTAAATTTGGTTGCATGTTAATTTTATACATGTTTATTTAGAAATAACCACTTGCATGTTCTATTTATGAGATAAGTAAATACTTTAAATTAATGTGATTAATTTAGGTTGTTTATTAATTTTTATTTGATAAAAAATTGGTAAATAATGGTTATTTTGCAAATAAATATTGATTTAATTTTTTGGCTCAAAATTTTTGAATTTTTAGCTCCTGGAAAATGTTCCAAAATGTATAAAATTTAATTTTAAATTTGTTTCAATTTTGATGGTTTGATTTAGAATTAAATCGTAAAAATTGTCCGTTTATCAATTAAATTGTGAAATCGTTTTAAATAAATTTTAAAAACAAAAATTTTCACTTGCATGGCATTTTTGGTGTAAGAGCAGAATGTTCATGGCTTTGAAATTTATTTTTCCATAAATTTTTAAATTAAATGGAATTTTTGTATGATAATTGTGAATTATTATATCATTTTTGTCATAAGTGTGTTTTAATTCCCATATAAATTCAAGATAATTGTTGAGAATAATTATTTTGATATTAGACCAGATTAGTATGATGAGTAAGTCTTAAAATTGTTTTAAGAATTGATTATGAATTTTTATTGGTAAAAATTCCGTCAAAGCAAGCTCAAATGATCGTTGTTGGTAAGTTAGACGATTTGGCATTTCATTTTTCCATAATGCATTTTATTATTCATTTGGATGAATGTTTTTTTTATCATTTTAATTATGTAATTTTTCCTAATATGGCCATAGGTAGAAGTTGGTATTTTCCGTAATGTAAGGGAATATCGACTTGTTTTGTAATTAATTGCGATTTCGTATCGCCTAATTTGTAATTAATTAATAGTTTTTATTTTAATTTTATTAAAAATTGTATAATAGGGTATTGTTATGTAATTTAATTATTATTAATTAGATGAAGCATCTATAGACGGAGTTTTCATGAAGACGGTGTTTTCGGAAAGGCGTTCCGAAATCCTAAGGAAGGAGGCCAATTTATGAAGACTCAAGGGACCAAGGAGTTGGTTTCCGAAGTGTAATAATTTTAGTTAATTAGATTAACTAGGTGGCCATATTAGGACTTGTTTGTTTTAATTCATTTATGCATTCATGCCAAATCGTCACTACATGTTTTATTTTTGTTGTTATCGATTTAATTGTCTAGCATTCACCAATTTAGTTCACTTAAAAGTGATAGACAATTAAATTGATAAGATCTCTCACATTTATTTAAAATTGAGATTAAGCCTTACCAAATAATAGCACCTATGAATCCCTTCTTCATTAGAGGTAGGTTCGGATCACCGAGGTACACTCTTTTTACGTTGGGTAAGTAGGGTAATAAAAGTTATTACGCGTGAAAATTGGTTGGACTCAACGGGATAAATATGGGTTGAATCGGTCCACCGTGCCCATATTTATTCTGGGGCTAAAAGATAGATTTTAAGAAAATTCGTCAACCAAGAGTTCTAGTAGTAGAATTAGTCAAAGTTGTTGACTCACCAAATTTATATAAATGTGGGTTGAATCAGTCCACCGTGCCCGTGTTTATATAAAATTGGATCTTGGAATCATTTATATAATTCAGTGGGAGATCATTATATAAATGGGAACTTATTAAATAGTTTCACAAGTTAAATATTTCTAGACGATAAATGTTAATCTTTCCTTTGTAGTAATCATGATGACTTCTACTAGTGAAACCGTCACCATAGCTAGAGATTCGTGGCTACGTTCTTTTATGGACAAATATGTTTTAAAAGCCGACGGTAGTAATTTTAAAGATTGGGAGGAACAACTTCGATTAGCTGCCGCAGGTGATGGCAAATTACGCTACCTTGTCGATCCCTCTCCCCCTTCGCCTAATACTAGGGCCACTGCCGATGTAAGGGAGGTTTTTTCAAATTATAAAAAGGAATCCGTCGCAATAAAAAATGTTTTGAT
This sequence comes from Silene latifolia, assembly GCF_048544455.1. Classification (NCBI taxonomy): domain Eukaryota; kingdom Viridiplantae; phylum Streptophyta; class Magnoliopsida; order Caryophyllales; family Caryophyllaceae; genus Silene; species Silene latifolia. Next base: position 102,620,198 of record NC_133532.1, on the reverse strand, counting down.
TTTTCCAATGGATCCTGCTTTACAAAAGCAATGTGTCAAGTTTCGCGATGCACATGAAGTATTCTCGAGGCTTTCTACTATGTTTTCTCAAGCCCCGAGAATAATTCAATATGACACCGCAGTTCGTTTCTTTGAGGCTAACCTCAAAGATGGTCAACCTGTAAGTTCACACGTACTTAAAATGATTGAGTACGTGGAAACTTTAGAGGGGTTGGGATGCAAGATCCCCGACGAACTTGTGGTGGACCGAGTGCTCCATTCTCTCTCGCATGCACTTCAAGGGATTTACCCAATTTAGGGTAAATTACAATATGACGAACATGAAAAAGAGTTTACATGAGCTCCATTCTCTGCTTGTGCAAGCAGAGAAGGACATGGGATTGAGTGGGAGTACAAGGAAAGATGTGCTTGCGATAAATGTGAAGGGGAAGAAGCAGTTTAAGAGGAATGCAGGTAAGAAGCCCATTCAGAAAGAGGGCAAAGGTAAAGAAATTGCGAATTGCTCTACCAAGCCTAAACCTATAAAGGGTAATCCTCTTAAAGATACTTGTAATTACTGTAATAACAAGGGACATTGGAGGCGTAATTGTACTAAGTACCTGGATGACATAAAAGCTGGCATTGTGAAGCCAACATGTAATTTCTCAACCGAATCTTTTATGATAGACATAAATTATGCTTCAAATACAACTTGGGTATTAGATACTGGTTGTGGTTCTCATTTGTGCAATCATTTGCAGGGCCTAAAAAGCATAAGAAAGCTAAACAAGGGTGATGTCGATCTCCGAATGGGAAACGGGTCTAAAGTAGCCGCCGTCTCAGTAGGAACTTATGTACTTAGTTTAGCTTCAGAATGCGATTGCATCTTAATAATTGTTATTTTGTACCAACACTATCTAGAAATATAATATCCGTATCTGTGTTAGACACAGAAGGGTTTTCCTTTGTAATTAAAGACAAGTGTTGTACTTTTTCCCTTAATGGGATTGTATATAGTCAAGCTATTTCAATCAATGGTATTTATATTCTAGATACTTGCAACGATGTTTATCATTTAGATAATAAAAGACTCAAAACAGGTGATCCTGATCAATCTTATTTATGGCATTGTCGATTAGGACACATCAACGAGAAGCGCATTAAAAGACTAGTGTCGACTGGTGTAATTAAACCTTTTGATTTCGAATCATTTGGTACATGCGAATCTTGTCTTCTTGGCAAGATGACTCGTTCACCTTTTATAGGAAAGGGATCTCGAGCTAGTGAGTTGTTGGGTTTAATACATACCGATGTATGCGGTCCAATGACAGTCACTGCTAGTGGTAATTATGACTATTTCATTACTTTTACCGATGACATGAGTAGATATGGGTATATCTACTTAATGAGGTATAAAAGTGAAGCTTTTGATAAGTTCAAAGAGTTTCAGAATGAAGTAGAAAACCAATTAAATAAGAAGATTAAAGCATTACGATCAGATCGTGGTGGGGAATATTTAAGCAATGACTTTAAAGATCACCTTATAAATTGCAGTATTGTATCTCGATTAACTCCTCCTGGCACACCACAATTAAATGGTGTGGTGAAAGGAGGAATCGAACTTTATTAGATATGGTTCGATCGATGATGAGTCAAACAGAGTTACCTAAGTCATTCTCGGGTTTTGCCATTTTATCTGCTTTGTACAATCACTTAATAAAAGTCCCACTAAAGCAATCGACAAAACTCCATATGAGATATGGAAAGGAAAGTCCCGAATCTGCGATACATGAAAGTATGGGGTTGTGATGCTTATATCAAGAGCAAGTCTGACGATAAGCTTGCACCTCGTTCTGAAAAGTATATTTTTGTAGGCTACCCTAAGGAAACTTGTGGATATTACTTCTACAATAGTAACGAGAACAAAGTGTTTGTGGCTCGTGAAACTTTCTTTCTAGAAAAAGAGTTTATTTCTAGAAGACAGAGTGGGAGAAAATTTGAACTTGACGAAGTTCAAGAGCCACAAACTGATATGACAATACAAGAAGATGTTCCTTCTACGTCTGAATCAGTTATTGTTCCTTCTGAACCTAGGAGGTCAGAAAGGGTTAGTCGCCAGCCTGATAGATACCTTGGTATTATCGAGGAAGATGGTGACTATGAGGTTTTACTTTTAGAAAGTGATGAACCCAAGACCTATAAAGCAGCTATTATGAGTTCTGACTCTAAGCTATGGCTCGAGGCCATGCAATCCGAAATGGATTCCATGTACGATAATCAGGTATGGGACCTGGTTGACTTACCTAAAGATGTTCAACCTCTTCAATGTAAGTGGATATTCAAGATTAAAATCGGCATGGATGGACATAAATATGTCTGTAAAGCTAGATTGGTTGCAAAAGGTTTCACCCAGGTTCATGGTTTACACTATGATGAAACTTTTGCACCAGTTGCTATGCTTAGATCTATTCGGATAATGTTAGCAATTGCTGCATTTAATAATTATGAGATATGGCAAATGGATGTCAAAACCGCTTTCCTGAACGGGTTTCTGGAAGAGGAAGTGTTCATGACACAACCTGAGGGTTTTGTGGATCCTAAAAATCTTAACAAAGTATGCAAACTTAAGAGATCCATTTATGGTCTTAAGCAAGCGTCAAGGAGTTGGAATCATCATTTTGATTATGTTATTAAACAGAATGGTTTTTCTCGAAGTGTTGAGGAACCATGTTTATATATGAAGTTTAGTGGGAGTAAAGTTGTTTTCTTACTTCTTTATGTGGACGACATATTACTCATTGGGAATGATGTTGATATGCTTGCTTCTGTTAAGAAGTGGTTGGGAAATCACTTCCAAATAAAAGATTTGGGAGAAGCTCAACGCATCTTGGGTATCCGGATCTATAGGGATAGATCCAAAAGGATATTAGCATTGAGTCAAGAAGCCTATATTGATAAGATTCTTGGCCGATTCAATATGAAAAACTCCAAGAGAGGTTTTCTACCTATGGGCAGTGGGATCACTTTGAGTAAGTCACAGTGTCCTACTGAGCCTAAGGATATTGAACGCATGAAATCGATTCCCTATGCTTCCGTTGTTGGATCGATCATGTATGCTATGATGTGTTCTCGTCCTGACGTCTCGTATGCTTTGAGTATGACGAGTCGTTTTCCAGAAAACTCCGGTGAGAGTCACTGGATAGCCGTCAAGAATATTCTGAAGTACTTGAGAAGGACTAAAGATTCATTCTTAGTGTTTGGAGGAGAATCAATTACGTGTAAGAGGTTATACGGATGCCGTTCCAAACCGATAGGGATGATTTGAAATCCCAGTGGTTTTGTCTTTTTGTTGAACGGAGGGGCGGTTTTTGGAGAAGTTTCAAAGAGTCTGTGGATGCTGATTCTACAACGGAAGCCGAGTACATTGCACCCTCGAAGCCGCAAAGGAAGTCTGTTTGGATTAGGCAATTTTAGAGGGACCGAAAGTAGTTCCGACCGAGGATCCTATCACTTTGTATTGTGATAACAGTGGGGCTATTTTTCAAGCAAAAGAGCCCAAGTCTAGTAACAAGTCTAGACATGTACTTAGGAAATTTCATGTAATTAGAGATTTAATAGAAAGGAAAGAAATTACAGTTTGTAAGGTTGAGACATCTGACAACATCGCTGATCCTTTAACCAAGCCATTGTCTCAATCTAAACATGATAGTCATGTAGTTTCGATGGGATTGAGACGAATGCCAGAACTGTTGTAAATTATATGATATGTAATAATCAAAATATTATATTTATTATTTCATATATGATAAGTTGCATTTATCGTTATATTCAGTTTTATGTCTGAATTTATATACTTTGTTTTCTCCAAATAGATTGTAAAGACAATGTCGAACCCTATTAAGCGAACTGGATTAACATTGTATTTTGTCCCTAGTTACTTAATGAGGTGACGTCTCGGAGTGACTAGATTGTAAGGCGATAGATGACAGGTTCGACTGTCATATGGTCATGGTGATGATTGGTCGATTACATAGGCATATTGTGAGACAATTTGTAGGACAGTGACCGTTTATAGAGTCCTTTTGTCGCTAGGTCGTGGCAAGGATTTCTATTTATTCCTTCGAGTCAATTCTTTAGACTGGTGACTATTTGTCTGAGTTGGTACGGTTTTCCGGTGGCTTTGGTTTTTGTTCTAGGTCGCACCGTAAAAGGAGGCCGATGAGCATTTATTGGGTCATTGTGATCTGTATCGAATGAAGAAAATAGGTCAACAGGATTGTCCTTTTAAGTCATATTTTATCTCAAGGCCACTCGAGGAGAGATGACTGTGAATGCGTGGCCACGCTCGGATGCGATCTATAGTAGGTTATCCGGTCAGACAGTCATTCTCCTGATCGAGGAAACCACTTTATGATATGATCACGTGCAAGAACGACCTGAAAGACATCTTGCATTGAGTGGGGGATATTTTTGGACAAGAAAATTGGTAACGCACACTTGTGTCGGACAAGTGGGAGATTGTTGGAGTAGTGTCCTCCACAATAAGTGTGTTTACATAATAAATCTCGTAAAAGGAACATCAGGGATTTATTTATTTATTTGTCAGCTGGTCATCATTAATCGGTAATGATTGGCTGACTAGAGTTTGACATTACTGTCGTGTGACGGCGGTAATCAGCTGATCCCTTTAGGTCACACTTATAGGATGACGCCCAAATAGAATAAATTAATTGTTTGTATGAGATACGAGATAATTAATTCCTTGTATTATTTGACTTTTAATTAGTCACGTAAATGTATTATTTGATGACGGGTTACGAACTCGGGACAAGGAGATTTGTTATTTAATTATGTGATATTTAAATAATAAATTTATTACAATTTATTAATTAATTGTTAATTAATTAATTTTATACGATATGTGTATATGTTTTGAGGTGGAATTAATTAGCTATTAAATTTTACAAGAGGTTGTAAAATTAGCTAAATGGGTTAATATTGACACATTGTATGTTGATAAAATGGTCTTATGATTACTTAATAGTTAAGTAGTCATTGGTAGTTAATTTATATTATTTAAGTGTTAAATAATCAAATTAATATTTAAGTATGTCAGATAATTAAATATAAGACTTATAAGCATTTGTGGGGCAAATGTCGAAAATCGAAATGGACCCGAAGGGAACCATTTGGACATATTTTTATACACTACTAATACACTCATTGTGAGTGGAAAAGGTAGGCATTTCCCACTAGCATTTGTATGTGAATTGTATACATTTGCATGCCTATATATACCTAAGTCATTCCATCATTTCTAAGGTTGGAAATTTGAAGAAAAATTGGTCTTTGTGTGCTTGTTGTGGATGGTTCATATACACCATCAAAAGACCATATTTTTCTTCTTATTTTGTTCATCCTTTTACAATAAACACATATAAAAGTAAACTAATAATATTATCAAGGTAATAATATTAATTAGTACATCAAATATACATATTACAAAGTTACTACTACTATTAACTAGTTATTAATTTTAGTAGTATTTTGGGCTTATCTTGAGTGCCACCTTAGGAGATTACCTATTTTGGTAATTTTGGTGTATTTGGAGGATCATCCACATTCATGTAGCTCAAGAACTACAAAGGTAGGAGACCTTTGTAGTGCCCTTACTTGCCTTATACAATGTAAGGAACTTTTGTCTTAAGATGGTTTAATACCATCTTTTATACTTTTGTTTGCATGCATGTAGATTTAGACCACTTTAAATTAATTTGTAATTTTAATATCATAAGATGAGTATTAATTTGGTCTAAATAACTAACAATTGGAAGCATCAATAGGACCGGCCAAGCTTGCATAAGAGTTTTAGAGCAGCAAAAAGAAGCTTTGGGGTTGTCTTGGATAGTTTAGGAAGGCTGAAAATGACTTAAAAGCGACCTTGTACCTTCCCCTTGCAAACTGATACGTGCATTTTATATAGTCTTATTAGCCTATTTTATGCACGTATTTCTATGCTTTTATCGTGGTTTTATGCTACAAAATGCCCCGAATATGCTACTTTGGTTTGTTTTGTCTTATTTGCAGGAATGAACCCAAAAGTAGTGAAATCAAGCCTTTTACCATCCTTTTAGCATGTATTTGGAGGAAGAGTGAATTTGGAGCGGGAATGAAGCTATTTTGAGATGCGCATTGGAGTAAGGAAGTTAGGCGAGCCAAGAGAGTGCTTCAATTTGCTAGTTCCTTCTTGTAAGAGCCATATCTTGGGTTCTACAACAGCTATTAAGGTGATTCCAGTTGGAGGTGAAAGCTTATCCTCTTAGATTTCCAACGCCACCAACCACGCCCTATTTGTCCAAGTAACGAAGGAATGACAGCCATTTGAAGTTCAGTGCGCGAAGCAGGAATTACGCGCTGAGAAGTGCTCGATCGAGAAGTATTTCTATTAGATCGAGAGCCCATTTGCTCGATCGAGAGCTACTTCTTCTCGATCGAGTGATTAAAGGGAAAGAAGTCTTCGATCGAGAGGAATGCTAAGGAATATCACTCGATCGAGAGCCTTAAGTGCTCGATCGAGCAACAATCCTTCGACGGCCGGGCTTTTAAGCTTTATTTTCCATAATTAGGTTAATAATCCTATTTTTCTTATAAATAGGATAGGAGGTCGACATAATGAGGGGACTTCTCCTCTCTAATTACTCTTAATACTCTGTCACTTTTACTTTGTTACTTTGCTCTTTCTTTTCCTAGGATCACTTAATTCAAAGATTTCTTCCCTTATTCTCTTTTAATGCTTATTTCTTCTTTAATTATTGTCATTGCTTATTTTATTATGAGTAGCTAATTCCCCGTAGTATGTTAGGATTAGGGAAGCCGTGGTAGCAATGTTTTAACTGACTTATATAGATTAGTCTTGCGATAGGAATTGTATTAGGCAATTTAATTGTTATCCGGTCGAATGAATGCATGCAGGAGACCATAAATTTAGTTAACCCGACCTAGATCGAAAGATTGGAAGGGAAGGCTTGCTTAATTACAATAGGGTATTGCAGTGAGGGCGAAAGTTAAGCTGTTTACGCTCTAGGGCGGTTTAAGGACCGAAAGGTGACGACCATAGCTCTTCTTATCAATAGTCTAATCGCTTTAGTATTCCCGATAGTATAAGATCTGATAGCTGCCACGGTAGACCGACTCCTAGCATACTTCCTTTCTCTTACTGTTAATTCTCTTACTCATTTCCCTCGCCTTAATCTCTAGTTTAGTTAAATCAATCAAAACCCCCAATTGTGACATTTAGACAGATAAATAGACAAATAGATAGTACACCGCCTCCCGGTGGAGATCGACCCTACTTACCGACTTCGTTAGTTGTACTTAGGTATTTATTTTTGGTACGAAACTTGTGAGTATCAAATTTTGGCGCCGTTTCGGGGAGGCAATCTATTTATTTATTTGTTTAAATTTTATCTGTTTTTAGCCTCAGGGGATTTTTCCCTTGAGGCCGTTCTGATCTTTTTCCTTTAAGTGCTGTTTTGATAGGCCTTACAGGTACTACCTAGACAGTTCTAGGTGAAAGACAGTCAAAGGGAAGGCTTGAGTACCTTTGACCCATCACCGATGTCCCATTATATGGAACAATAGGTGATCTCGCTGCGGAGATGTGGTCTGCGAGCACAATGCAGCTATAGTTGTGCCGCCACATCCACCCTATCAATGGCCACCGCAACAAGACCCTCCATATATACAAGAAGAAGAAATTATGAGCTGAAATCTTATTTGGAGACACTTGCATCTCAAGTGCAAGCTCAACAAGATTTTAATAGACAATTCCACGCTCAATTCCTTGAGCTCGAGTCCCGTAGTTGCTCGGATAACAACCGAGATGGAGCTAGAAGAGATCGCGGAGTGGACATATTCGGTGGTGACGCTTGTATCACAAATGCAAGAGAGAAGCAAAAATATGGACGCTCGATTCCGTGAGCTCGAGTCCGTAGTTGCTCGATTAGCGGTACCGAGATGCAAGAAGAAGAGGTATACCTTCGAGAGCGGTTTCTCCGAGAAAACCGTGTTGCCCAATCCGAGGATGACCTCTATGACTCGGATGACGAGTTCCTATCATATTTCACTGTCCCACGCGAAGATTTCAGCCACAGACGGGAGGAATCACTCGATCGAGTGACTAATACTAGTCGATCGAGTGATTTTCCAGAGAAACACTCCATCGAGAGAAATTGCTGCTCGATCGAGTGGAATTCAGGAGGAAGTTGGTCGATCGAGTGACTATCCTACTCGATCGACTGACTTGGCCATTGGGAGCATTGATGCGTTACTTGGGGTCGTTTTAGACGATAATTTTGATGATAATAACGGATACGGTGAGTCCCCCTTATTCAAAGCCGAGCTGGATGCGCTTGAGGCTGAGATTTACGGGACGAATTCTACTGAGGGCGACGAAAGGACAGCTGAGTCGGTATTTGCTCCTAGCACGGATGAGGTATTACATTCCTTTGTCAGTGATTCCGTCGTTGAGAGCAACCAACCTGAGGTAGTAAATGGTAATTTTATTATTGATTGTATCGCCTCGTCTCGATTCATGCTTTTCCTTTTAATGTTTTACCCCCTCCCATGTGGACGAATAAATTAGCAATTATTCACCATCCTTGTCGTCTCAATTTTGTCAATCTGAATAAATACCCTACTTTATTGACAATTGCTCCCGCGCTCCTATATTTCGTGGATAAATTTAGGAGCGCCCATAGGAAATTTGTTAGACTTAAACGGTTTTACATTTTAATTTCCTATTCTGTTATTCCACTTTGGTGCTACTTATGCTTTTTTTGTAGCACATGCGCATCTATTTGACAGGTTGCTGCGCGCTTTGAGCTGTTTTGATTATGATTAATTAGAGAGCTCGAAGAAAAAGAAGGTCGAGCTGGGACCTGACTGAAGCTAGCGCTACCCGGGAGGCAACCCGGCGATTTTATTTTGCTTTTTATTCAATTTCAGTTGTAATAAATGGTTTTATACCATAGACTATCTCAGTACGCTTGTCTTGTTAGTTTGTGGGCTGTTTTCATTTGCATTTTGCAGGAACACGCTGGAAATTACTCGATCGAGTAGTTTTTCTACTCGATCGAGCACTTTAGCTGATGGATTCACTCGATCGAGTGAAATACCTACTCGATCGACCACCTGCAGATTAGAGAACCACTCGATCGACCACTATTCCAGTCGATCGAGCAGTTTTTGGACGCCCATGTTACTCGATCAGCTACTATCCCTCTTGATCGAGTGTTATTGACTTGGATTAGCTTCCTGAGACGGTTTTCCGGACCTTAGCAACCTCCCATGTTCATGGTCGGTTTGGGGAGGCCTCTTTATTCGCGCATTTTGTGAGTTTTCCGCATTTACTCTCTTTCTCTTTCAGTTTGCATTTCCTTTCCATGTTTTGGTACAATGGGGGCATTGTACGGTTTGGTTTGGGGAGGTTATGCATCCATATTTGTGTCTGCATATTGTTTTTATTGCATTTCAGCTATCACGTTTAATTTATGTTTGCATTGTTGTTTATTTTTGTTAAAAATTCAAAAAAAAAAAAAAAATTCAATAAAAATCAGAAAATTGTTAAAAATTCAAAAATTTTCACGTTTATTTTAGCATATAGGTTGAGTCGGAACGGTAGATTTCTATGATGAAATTTCACTGCAACTGTCTTTTTGCTTAAGCCTTGCATTTAACTATTATCTTTTAGCTTTGTCTTTTGCATATCTACGAGTTAATGTTAAATTTAGCTGAACATATAAACTTGACCTGAAATTTTGGCAACCTACTTATAATTTCTAAGGAATTAGAGCCTTATAAACTGGTGTCATTTGTGACCAGTTTCATGTAGGATTGTGAGTAGTTACTCCTTGCATATCATGTATCATCAATTTGCACATATATGAAATTCAATTGCTTTTTGCCGTCATACATTCGGGTTAGTGGTTGGTGTCACATGCAGGGAGGTGCTTACATTTCCCTTTTCTTTCATTTTTACCCATAAACTTCACATTAGCCAAATTTGCCTGTTGACCTTTAGCTACATTCCAAATTTAGCTTTGCCTTGTCAAGCTAGTTTAGATTGTTTCGGTATATTGTCTATTGTATCAAATGTTGGCGCGTATTCTGTTGATTCGGAGTTGGTAATTTATGAAGAAAAGGAGGATGATGAAAAAAAGACGTGAAAAAAAGAAGAAAAAAGAGAAGTTGAAAAAAAAAGGAATTCGAAAAAAAAAAAAAAAAAATTCGAAGAAAAAGAAGAAGAAACCGAAAAAAAATAAAGAAAAAAATTCAAAAAAAATGTTGTTTGGTTGACGGTTTCTGCTCCTATGATCTATCTTACATTATTTGAGGAGTATGTTTGGTTTGGTTTGGTGAGATTTTATGCCAAATGAAGGGGCATGTGCTTAATTCATAATTGAGTTGGAAATGGATATGTCTCATATGGTTTTGTTTAGGTACTAGCTTGATCACCTATACCTCCACATTCCCATAATTGTTTTGCCTTTTCTTACCCATTGCCTCACTTTACCATATTTTTGTAAGCCCTCGGCTGTGACAGGACCTTGTTTGGTTGGAATGTGTGTACGGTAGCTAGAATTGTCTATCATATTGGTTGCATGTATGTTTATGTGGGTCGTAGTCTAGGTGAGCGACTATTTTTCTTTCTCTCTTACATATATATGTTCACCCTTTGCTTCATGAGAGAAGAGTGACCCGTGAGAGTCCGATTTTAAAGGTCTTGCAAGGTCGACGGTTCAGCTTTATTATAGACATCTTACAACTCGTTTGCATTTGACTATTTGCTATAGGTGTTAGTTTGCTTGCATTAAATTGGCTTAAGTGGGCATTTGTAGCTAGCTCTGAGTTATCTTTTTCCGTTCCATTAGTTGCATTTTAGTTTACTCGAGGACGAGTAAAGGTTTGGTTTGGGGAGATTTGATACGTGCATTTTATATAGTCTTATTAGCCTATTTTATGCACGTATTTCTATGCTTTTATCGTGGTTTTATGCTACAAAATGCCCCGAATATGCTACTTTGGTTTGTTTTGTCTTATTTGCAGGAATGAACCCAAAAGTAGTGAAATCAAGCCTTTTACCATCCTTTTAGCATGCATTTGGAGGAAGAGTGAATTTGGAGCGGGAATGAAGCTATTTTGAGATGCGCATTGGAGTAAGGAAGTTAGGCGAGCCAAGAGAGTGCTTCAATTTGCTAGTTCCTGATTGTAAGAGCCATATCTTGAGTTATACAACAGCTATTAAGGTGATTCCAGTTGGAGGTGAAAGCTTATCCTCTTAGCTTTCCAACGCCACCAACCACGCCCTATTTGTCCAAGTAACGAAGGAATGGCAGCCGTTTGAAGTTCAGTGCGCGAAGCAGGAATTACGCGCTGAGAAGTGCTCGATCGAGAAGTATTTCTATTCGATCGAGAGCCCATTTGCTCGATCGAGAGCTACTTCTTCTCGATCGAGTGATTAAAGGGAAAGAAGTCTTCGATCGAGAGGAATGCTAAGGAATATCACTCGATCGAGAGCCTTAAGTGCTCGATCGAGCAACAATCCTCTTGGTGAGCTTTTAAGCTTTATTTTCCGCAATTAGGTTAATAATCCTATTTTTCTTATAAATAGGATAGGAGGTCGACATAATGAGGGGACTTCTCCTCTCTAATTACTCTTAATACTCTGTCACTTTTACACTGTTACTTTGCTCTTTCTTTTCCGGATCACTTAATTCAAGAATTTCTTCCTTATTCTCTTTTAATGCTTATTTCTTCTTTAATTATTGTCATTGCTTATTTTATTATGAGTAGCTAATTCCCCGTAGTATGTTAGGATTAGGGAAGCCGTGGTAGCAATGTTTTAACTGACTTATATAGATTAGTCTTGCGATAGGAATTGTATTAGGCAATTTAATTGTTATCCGGTCGAATGAATGCATGCAAGAGACCATAAATTTAGTTAACCCCGACCTAGATCGAAAGATGGGAAGGGAAGGCTTGCTTAATTACAATAGGGTATTGCAGTGAGGGCGAAAGTTAAGCTGTTTACGCTCTAGGGCGGTTTAAGGACCGAAAGGTGACGACCATAGCTCTTCTTATCAATAGTCTAATCGCTTTAGTATTCCCGATAGTATAAGATCTGATAGCTGCCACGGTAGACCGACTCCTAGCATACTTCCTTTCTCTTACTGTTAATTCTCTTACTCATTTCCCTCGCCTTAATCTCTAGTTTAGTTAAATCAATCAAAACCCCCAATTGTGACATTTAGACAGATAAATAGACAAATAGATAGTACACCGCCTCCCTGTGGAGATCGACCCTACTTACCGCTGACTTCTGTTAGTTGTACTTAGGTATATATTTTTGGTACGAAACGACAGTATCACAAACCGTGTAAGTTAGGGCCACCCGGTTTTGTTTCATGCCTTTCTCTATGATTATCACCTTTCCAAGACAAAAGATCCTAGACAAAAATACTCTAAAATCATCATATAAGAGTCATAGGCCATAAAATGCCATATGTTCTTAGACGATTTTGGATTTGGACCTCAAATTATAGGATGGTCCAAAACCGGGTGAAATAGGTGAATGGCTTGATGGATTTGCTTCAAAATCCCCTTCTTGAAAAGTATTTGTCCTCAAATACTCGACATCTCCATTATTTTCTTCATAATAAGAACTTAAATCCCCGGTGTTGAAGGTGCCATGGACTCCATATTCTCCGGGAAGATTAATCTTGTAAACATTGGACCCAACTTTCTCAATGACTTCAAATGGACCGTCGGCCCTAGGCATGAGCTTGTTCTTCCTTTTTTGAGGGAACCTCTCTTTTCTTAGATGTATCCATACAAGATCTTTGGGTTCAAAACTCTTAGCTTGCTTAGGACCTTTGGAACGAGCCTTGTAGGCCTCATTGGACTTCTCAATTTGTTTCTTCACTTGTTCATGGATATGGAGCATTTGTTCTACCCTTTTCTTTGCATCGTAATCAAATAAATTTATTTTTATTTGTGCCAAATCATTAGGCATTATAGGATTGGTGCCATAAACAACTTCAAATGGCGACTTGCCTGTGCTTGTAGAAAGAGCCCTATTGAAAGCAAACTCGGCTTGAGCTAGTTTGAGGTCCCAATCTTTCAATGACCTTGAAATCGTGCATCTTAGGATCCTCCCTAGTGTCTTATTAGTCACCTCGGTTTGGCCATTGGTTTGGGGATGATAGGAGGTGATAAATAAGAGCATTGTCTTGAGTAGCTTCCATAATGTTCTCCAAAAATGACTCATGAACTTTGAATCTCTATCCGAGACAATGGACTTAGGAACACCATGGAGCTTGACCACCTCTTTGAAGTATAGCTCGACCACACTAGTTGCATCCTCCGTCTTCTTACAAGCAATGAAGTGAGTCATCTTGCTAAATCTATCCACAACTACCATGATGGAATCCTTTCCCCTTTGGGTCCTTAGCAAAGCAACAATAAAATCCATACTTATATCTTCCCATGGTTGATTTGGGATGGGTAAAGGAGTGTAAGGACCCGTTTGGAAGTAGGACTTGGATTGTTGACAAGAAGCATACCTCTTGATCACATCTTGGACATCACCAAGCATCTTAGGCCAATAGAATTATTCTTGAAGTCTATCATAAGTCTTTTGGATGCCAAAGTGACCGGCAAGTCCATTAGAGTGAACTTCCCTCACCAATAAGCTCTTATAAAGACCCCTAGGTATGCATAACCGGTTTCCAAGGAACAAGAACCCATTTTGAATCAAGTAAGAGCTCCCCTTCTTGATTTGGCCGGATTACAAAAGTCCCCATTCCTTCTTGAAGTCCGAATCCTCCTCATATAGCTCCTTCATGTGCTCAAAACCAAGCACTCTTTGCTCCATGTAGCTTAGCATGATGAACCTCCTTGATAGAGCATCGACCACCACATTGTAAGATTGTAAGAACTCCACCCATTTGGCATGCTTAGGATTGAGCTTGTGTTGGCTATTGATGTACCTAAGGGCTTCATGATCCGAGTGGAGCACAAAGGGCCTCGGCTTCAAGTAATGACTCCAATGAGTCAAGGCTCTCACAATGGCATAGAATTCTTTGTCATAAGTGGAATAATTGAGCTTGGCACCACTTAATTTCTCCCTAAAGTATGCAATAGGCTTGCGTTCTTGCAATAGCACGGCTTCAATGCTAATCCCACTAGAATCACATTTAACTTCAAACAATTTAGTGAAATCGGGTAAAGCAAGAATATGAGACTTACATAAAATTTCCTTGACGACATTGACGGCATTCTCGGCTTTGTCACTTCATTTGAACTCCCCTTTCTTCATACACTCGGTTATGGGAGCCATAATGGTGCTAAAATCTTTGATGAACCTCCTATAGAAAGAAACTAGCCCGTGGAAGCTCCTTACTCCCGTGATATTCTTTGGTATAGGCCATGTTTTCATAGCTTGAACCTTCTCTTTGTCTACTAATATGCCACGGTCAGAAATAATGAAACGCAAGAAATAGACTTCTTTTTGCATAAAAGAACACTTCTCTAGCTTGCCATATAGTTTGTGACTCTTAAGTGTTTCAAATAATACTTGTAAGTATTTGAGATGCTCTTTCTTGGAGGGACTATAGACCAAGATATCATCAAAGTAAACAACCACAAATTTGCCCAAGTGAGGTCTAAGCACCTCGGTCATGAGCCTCATGAAGGTACTTGGTGCATTAGAGAGACCAAAGGGCATCACAAGCCACTCATACAAGCCATGCTTAGTCATGAAAGCCATTTTCCACTCATCACCCTCTTTGATCCTCACTTGATGGTAACCTTGTCTTAAATCAATTTTTGAGAATAATTTGGCTCTACTAAGCTCATCCAAGATATAATCAAGCCTAGGTATAGGAAACCTATACTTGATGGTAATGTTGTTGAGGGCTCTACTATCCTTACACATCCTCCAAGAACCATATTTCTTTGGCACTAGTAAGGCTGGAACCGCACATGGACTAAGGGACTCTTTTAAAAAACTCTTGCTCATAAGCTCTCTAATTTGTTGTTGTAGTTCTTGAGTGGCCTTAGGATCACTTCTATAAGCGTCTTTGTTGGGTAATGTAGCTCCTGGAATGAAATCAATTTGATGTTCAATGCCTCTAAGAGGAGACAAGCCACTAGGAAGCTTACTTGGAAACACATCTCCATGCATAAGAACCAACCAATTCCTTAAGCTCACTAGGAAGGGACAACTCTTGCCATTCAAGCAAATCTTTAGCAATGAGGACATAGACATCCTCTTCTCCTTTCAATTCTTGTATCATTTCGGCCTCATTGATCAATATGACTTCCCTTGAAGGCTCAAGCATGGACGGTGGAGTGTATGGTTTGATGGACGGTGGTAAGGGTGAGAGGATGATCTTTCTTGAGCCAAATTTGAAAGTATAAGTCTTATCTTTCCCATGATGGACCGAATCCCTATCAAACTCCAAAGGTCTTCCAAGTAGAAGATGGCAAAAATTGATGGGTAGAACATCACAAAGAGCCTCATCTACATAATTCTTACCAATGGAGAAGGATACCAAGCATTGCTTATCTACCCTCACCTCGGCCCCCTTATTGAGCCACCTCAATTTGTAAGGACATGGGTGGTCTTCTGTAGGTAATGATATCTTTTCAACAAGAATGCTAGAAGCCACATTAGTACAACTCCCACCATCAATGATTAGATTATAAACTCTACCCTTAATGGTGCACCTAGACCGAAATATTTGTTGCCTTTGGTCCATCTCTAAGGGTTGGGGTTGTGTGTGCATTAACCTCCAAGTGACCAAGCTAAGACCCGCATCCGGCAACACCAATTCATCCTCCCCCGGTTCCATATCCTCCTCCTCCTCCTCATCACAAATAAGAATCTCATCATCTCCCCAATGAACCACTTCAAAACTACTAAGGGCATATTGGTAGGACAATATTTAGCAAAGTGACCATAACCTTGGCATTGAAAGCATTTTTTGATGCCAATGGTTTTTCGTTGAGAGAATTCGGGTGCCTTACCCTTGTCAAGTGTAGGAATTTTGGTTTGGGTATTGGTTTCTTTTGGTTTGTCTCGTCATAGGATGGTTTATGGGCTGTTTTGGACACGAATTTTGAGCTAGTGGTCTTTCTATTACCCATCTTTTTGACCCTTAAGGCCAAGTTCGAGGCCTCTTCAAAGGACCAAACTTGATGCATTCAAACTCGACTAGCAATCTTATCATCCAACTCTTCCACAAACCTAGCAATCTTTTGTTCGGGTTTCTCATTCATTTCATATTGCAAGGTAAGTTGTTCAAAGTACGTCTCTAAGATAGGATTCAAGGGGTTGTCGGTCTTGCTTAAGTTGTGTGAGCTGAATGAACATATATATCTTGGGTGTAGTCTTTAGGCATAAATTTTTCTTTAAGTTTCTTTTTCAACTTTAGCCAAGACTTTATGGGTTCCTTATCATCCCTTCTTCTTTGGTTCTTTAAATTCTCATACCAAAGTGAAGCATAGGCTTTATGTTTTAAGATAGCAACTTTGAAAGACTTAGCATCCGAGTAGACTTTCAACTCAAAGACTCTTTATATGATTCTAAACCAATCTAGAAAATCCTCGGGGTTTAAACTACCATAAAAATCAGGAATTTCTACCTTTAAGTCTTTGTTGAGCTCCCTTAAAAAGCCTTCAAACACGGACTCCTCCGAATCCGACATTGCTTCCTCTTCATGATTGCCTTAACCTCTTCCTCTTCCATGACACCACGACCCCTTCCCCACCATGAGGTGGTCCTCCATCCATTGTTGGTGTTGGAATGTTAGCCATGATAGCATTGAAAGAATCTATCATTAGGTCGCATTTTTCAGAAAGTTGTGTCACTTGATTTTCAATCCCGGCGAGCCTCTCTTCACTCATGGTTGTTTTTTGTGTTTTTGTTGTAGTTAGGATAAAATGAACTCACAAGAAAGGCTTTTCCAAAGACTAACACAAGATGGAATTGTGTTATAACCTAGGATCTTGGTACCAATTTGGACTAAAACATAAATTTCTGATAAACACTCTAAAATGGACTCATTTATGGACGGTTTCTTGACTGTTTAGTGACGGAATTTGAGTTAAAGATATGACTTAATCCGAACACTAATCAATAGATTACGCCTACGGTTCACCCAAGCACTAAGCAAAGGGATCACCAAACCTCCAAGCACTAAGCAAAGGAGTCCTTCAAGCACTAAGCAAAGAAGAATTATAAGAAGAAAGCAAGGTTTCAACTTGGTTTTATTTCATCCAATCTGAATTTTGCTTAAGGTTGGCTTTGCTTTTATAGACTAAGCAAAGCAAACTCCATCCTACATTCAAATGCTAATCTAAGGGTTCATAGAGATCCACAAAAACCATGCAAAGCTTGGTCCCAAGGACCTTACACAAGTTGAAATTCAAAAGCTAAAAACAAGGAAAGTAATTAAACTAATAGGACAATGATTATTAAACATAGAGTAAACTCATTGGAAGCATCAATAGGACCGACCAAGCTTGCATAAGAGTTGTAGAGCAGTAAAAAGAAGCTTTGAGGTTGTCTTGGCTAGTTTAGGAAGGTTGAAAATGACTTGAAAGCGACCTTGTACCTTCCCCTTGCAAACCGTGTAAGTTAGGGCCACCCGGTTTTGTTTCATGCCTTTCTCTATGATTATCATCATTTCAAGACAAAAGATCCTACACAGAAATACTCTAAACTCATCATAGAAGAGTCCTAGGACATAAAATGCCATATGTTCTTAGACGGTTTTGGAGTTGGACCTCAAATTAGAGGATGGTCCAAAACCGGGTGAAATAGGTGAATGGCTCGATGGATTTGCTTCAATAATCCTAACTATCCTACTTCCTTCCCATATTACACTCAACTGACTGGCTACCTGAGTAACAGGTAACCTTTCTTTAAAAAGATGTTATGTCTTTTTATTTTTTTATTTTCTCACCTGCTCATACTATCAGACATAAACCCAGAAAATCACAAACACTAATATCTCAAAAACCCAGCTTCAACTTCAAATCATTCCACCTCAAAATCATCAAAAACAACGGAGAAATCAAATCCAAGTAGGCAAAACAAAACAAACCCACATCATAAGAGTTAAAAGAAATTAACAAAGTGAAATTGAGCTTATGGGTTTTTGAAAATGCAAAATGATGGAAGAAAACAAATGAGCATTTTGTCTACAACAAAAATGAAATTAAAATTGAAAGATCTTTCAGTTAAAAAAGAGAGAAATATCTACAAAACCGCATGAATATCAAATGTATAACTGATTACTATTATCATGTATTCATGTTACTATGATAAGATTGATAAATATAGAAGGAATCTGGGTTTGATGTTGGTGTTAATTGTGTGTGTTTGTGAGAAGGAGAAAGAAAACGAGAAGGAATGGGGATGCAAGAAGAGTGAAGGTTAAACAAACGGTCTGAAAATTGATGTCATGCAATCAGGAGGCTGTTGTTCTAGTATAGGTATCACCAAAATCAAATATTATTTTACTCAAAAATATAGATGTTCCAGGAGAAAGAATGGAGAAGAAGAAGGGCAAGGAGGAATAAATAGGATAAACAGAAAGTGATTGGCATTAATAGGTAAACTTAGTGACCAAGTGTAATCAGGGAAGGGGGTGAGATAGTTAGGTTTATAGTGAGTTAAACCATAGTTTGGATTATTATAGGAAGGGTACCCATAGTATGGATTATTTCCATTAATTAATCCTATTAATTAAGCAAAGTAAGTGATTTTATCTTTCCTCATTTTTTTCCCAATTTGATTTTGTTTAGATCTACACTAACTTCTTCATGTTTTACCAATTATTTGCATGTTTATGTTTGATTTATGGTAGTAAACAACTTTCTACACCATTATTGTTGTCTAATATGAAATTTTCATGTTGAAATTTTGCCCAAATTAGTATGTGTCGAAAATTAAGGTTCTTGAGACAACAATTTGATTTTGTGTGTGTTACTTGGTTTAATTGATCAACAAGGGCTTAACCTTTGTTGTTAATGCTAGATCTTGTCTTACATTTGAAATTTTGTCTTAAAAGTTTCTCCATAAATTTCGAAAATAATAGTGTTCATGCCCAAATTTTGTTTTTTCATGTGTAAAACTTGGTTTAATTATTTTATAATTAAGACTACTATCTTTGTTAGTAATGTTATATGTTGTCTTAAATCGAAAATTCCATCTTGAAATATTGCTGTCCCAAATTTTTGGGATTCATGCCCTACATGAACAAATTTTGATTTTTATACTTAGAGCATGGTTCAATTCCTTCATAATGATTCAAACATTGTTGATAATATCATGTGTGGTCTCAAAGTTGAAATGTGTCTTGAAAGTTCTTCAATGTTTCGAAATTAGATAGTATACCTACCCGAAATTTGGTTTTTCATGCTTAATTTTGCTTTAATTGTTTCTTAGGTCTCAAAATTCTTACTAATAACATAAAGTATTGAGTCAAATTAGAAATTTCGCCTTAAAATCGTCCAAAATTTTCGAAATGTAAGGCCTTTATACCGAAAATTGTGATTTTTCATGTTTCATTCTTGATTTTTTCGTTTTTTTTTTTTTTTTTTTTGGTAAAGGTTAAGTATATTACTAGCAAAAAGTATAATGCATCATCCGGTTACAAGTTCGAGGTATGTATACAAAATAATCAGAAGGATCATCCTATAAACAATTAAAAATTTAAACAAAATCATTTCATCTGTTGTAGCCACACATCTTCAACCCTGGTAATAGCATTTTGATTTCTGGACCAAAGACGTTTGGATACGTCCTGAGTAATTTGCCTGACAACCACGCTAGGGCATGTAACATGTTGGTAAACTCTAGATCGATTTCTGACCTGTCATATCATGTACATTAACATCACATCATAAGCAACAACAATTTTCCTGATCAACAAACTGAATCTCCTTCCTCTGCTATACCAGCTAACAAGATCTCTTGGGTCCAAGCTGATGGTCAACTGTTGATGTAGCAGTTTAATATAGGCCTTACTGAAGTGACATTGATAGAAGAGATGAGAATGATCTTTAGGTGCCTCATCACAAAGATAACAATTTACCCCTTGGTTACATACCATACGCAAAAGTCTATCCCTGGTCAGCAGTCTACCAAGTGAAGCTGCCCAGAAAATGAAGGAAGTTTTTGGAATATTCAGAGCATTCCAATAAACTTTCCACCACCTGACCTGCTGCTGAGGTGGCCTGAGCCAGATGTAGCCTTCTTTAGGTGTAATCAGTAGGCTTGCCTAACCAATTATCATTCATATATGCAGGCTTTAATCCCTCCATGGTTTGTGCAATCTTTTTCCAAGACCAACTATAATCATTAGGTGGAGAGTAGTTGGTCCAGTGAATCCCTTTCATATAAACGTGATTGATCCATTTAACCCACATATGGTATTTCTTTGAGGCTATCCACCACACATACTTACCAAGAAGGGCCTTATTCCAGATTTTTGCATCCTTGATTCCTAATCCACCTTCTTTCTTTGATACACAACACTTATCCCAGCTAACAACAGATGATCTATGATAGGAATCCTTTCCCTCCCACAGAAAGTTCCTACATAACCCATTGATTTTATTCAAGATTCCACTGGGAATGAGAAAAATGGAAGCCCAGTAAGAGTGCAGAGTCTGCAGCACAGACGCCACAAGAGTAAGTCTCCTTGCATAACAGAGGTGCTTTGAACCCCAAGCTCTAATTCTCGCAGTAATCCTGTCAATGAGTTTTCTTCCTTCATTTTTGGTTAGTTTTTTTAGAAGATATAGGTACTCCTAAATATTTGAATGGAAGGGTGCCTACCCTGAACTCAGATATCTGAAGTATTTCCTCAATTGTTTGATTTTGCACACCATTGAAGAAGATTTCAAATTTATCCTTATTCAGGCATAAACCAAAGGCAGCTGAGAAGGTTGCAAATGCTCTGAGAATCCACATAATGGACACATCAGTCCCTTTAGAAAAAAGGAGGAGATCATCTGCAAATAGCAGATGGTTCAGTCTAATGTGACCACAAAGTGGGTGAAATCTGAAGTCTCTTTGCTGCCCAACAACAGTAAGGATTCTAGAAAGATATTCCATGCATAGGGTAAAGAGCAAGAGGGAAAGGGAGTCCCCTTGTCTTAATCCTCTCTTGCCATGGAAGAAACCAAAGGAACTACCATTAAGGGATAAAGAGTAGGTAGGGGATGTAACACAAGTCATTATCCAACCAATAAATTTCTGTGGGAATTGGAGAGCAGATAACATCTGGTGAAGGAAATCCCACTCAACACTATCATAGGCTTTCTTTAAGTCAATCTTAATAAGGCAACGAGGAGAAGCAGACTTCCTTATAAAGCCTTACAATGTCTTGACAAATGAGGACATTTTCAACAATTGTCCTCCCTTTCACAAAACCACCTTGACTGGCATTTACTATCTTAGGAAGAACCTCACCCAGTCTATTACATAGGAGTTTAGCTATGCCCTTATAAATGATGTTGCAGCAAGCTATGGGATGAAACTCCATAACACTCTTTGGGTTAAATACTTTAGGAATAAGAGTAATGGTAATGGTGTTAAATTGTTTCAGAAGTTGCCCTGATCTGTAGAAATCCTGAACAGCCTCACAAATATCTCTACAAATAAATATCCATCAGGTCCTGGGCTTTTTGAAGCAGGAATAGAAAAGATGCATTGTCTTATTTCACCAGCTGTCACTGGTTTTAGCAAAGAGTTGACATGATGCTCATTGAGAAGGGGACCAGTTCTGACTTTAGGTTTATGCACTTTGGTGGTCTCCTTACTTGTACCCAAAAGATCAGTATAGTAATCCAGGAAGGCTTGCTTAATATCCTGAGTCTCATGATAAGTTATGCCCAGGACATCAGTAATTTGTAAGTCCTTGTTATGAATATACATGGCTTTAATTTGACTATAAAAGAAATTAGTATTCTCATCCCCTCCCTTAAGCCACTCAGTTTTGGTTTTCTGCTGCAGGAAACTATAATTCTAGCTTTGTTGAGAATAGCATAGGAATTAGCAGTTTCCCTCTCAGCTTGCAGGACGGAATGATCATGAGGATTCAAGTGCATTTTGGTTTGTAATTCATCCAGGACAAGCTTGGCAATGTCAGTTGTCTTTTCAATGTCAGAGATCCTATTTTTATTCAACAATTGAAGGGGTTTTTTCAAATTCCTGAGCTTTTAGATCATTTGGTACATTTTAATCCCAGGAATAATCTTATCCCATTTATGCTTGATAATATCAGTGAAATGAGGATCCATACTCCACATGTTAAAGTATCTGAAAGAGGTTTTCCTAACATGCACCTCACTCCTTCTATAACAGAAGGACAGTGATCAAAATTCCCCTCATTCATAAAATAAGCACTACAATCCGGGTAAAGGGCTAACCAATCTATATTAATTAGAAACCTATCAATCCTTGAAAAAACTCTGGTAGCAGGTGGTTCTCTTATTGCTCCAGGTAAAGAAGGACCCTTGAGCATTGATATCAGTGAGCTCACAATAGTCCACACACGGCCGGAAAGCTCTTATTTCATTCCAAGACACTTCACTACCCAACCTCTCATTATATTCCAGTAAGGCATTAAAGTCTCTACAAATACACCAAGGTTTAGTACATAAATCCTTCAGGTGAATAAGTTGCATCCATAATCTTTCTCTGTCACGATCAGAATTAGAACCATACACCACAATATACCAGAAGATGTCACCTGAGCTAATTTCTGTAACCTCCACAGTAATTTGTTGGTCATAACTAGTTACTGGCAGGATAGAAAACAACCGAGGTATCCAAAGTATCCACACTCCCCCCCAGGATAATGCCTATTATTATTCAAACCATGCCAATAATTTCCTAAGTTATGAAGAAGATAATGAAAATCATTATCCTTTATTTTTGTCTCAACTAATCCAAACAAGCCAACTTTATTCTGATTCAAAAACTTTTTAATTTCAAGTTGCTTATTTGGGTTATTCATACCTCTCATGCTCCAAAAGCCTAGTTTATCCATTACCATCTCTTTGGTTGGTTCCACTCCCCTCTGCTACCTGCATTTCAAACTTATCTTTATCCTTTTCTGGTGATGTAGCCTCCAGATAAGAGATACCAGGCCTAAGATGAGTAGAAACATTATGCTCCTGTCTAGCAAGTTGAATTATAGGACTAGATGGTGTAGATAGTGCAGAAGAGTTATGTCTAGTAGGGCCACCAAATGGGGGGAGTCTTGGGAGTCAATCCAGGAATAGGATTCTTTAGAGCACTAACAACCACTAGATTAGTAGCAGGTTTTACAACTGGCCTCCAAACCCGAACTTGGCGTGGTGCAGCTGCTTTTTTTCTGCACTCATCCTTTCTATGCCCAAAGCCCTTACAAGAACCACATACCACTAGTTTCCACTCATATTCCATACACACACATATTTATTGTCCTTTCTCATCCTTCAAAAAAATCTTATATGGGAATTCTTGTCCAACTTGAACTTCCACCATTAACCTGGCATATCCTAAACGGGTCTTGTCTAAGGTAGCACCATCAACTTGCATATAAGTCCCAACTAAGGTTGCCAACTTAGCCAGACATCCCCCCCCCCCAGAATTTTAGACTAAGTCCACATAGACGAATCCATATAGGTACAGATTTGACCGGTTCCTTAGCCAAGGAAGTAGTTTCAGTCCAAAGCTTAACAACTAAGGGCTTGTTCTCAAACATAGGAAACCCCTGTTTAAGGACCAAATCCTTACATTCCATAGTCGGTAAGTGGACAAGAAAGGCTCCATTTGGCAAAAAAGATATTTTATCATACTTGTATTTCTCCCAAATATTATTGATAAAACCAGACAAACGAACCCATGGAGGATTCCCACCTAGGACATAATATATAACGGTGGTTGACCAATATTCAATTTCTGGTGTGACATCCTCAGCAGTAATCTGAATTAACTCTTTAGGAGATGTACTAATAGGAGTCTGGGAATGATGCTTACCAGTAACCTGGGTCCACCCTGCTTCATCAGTTACCAGGTTGTCTTCCTCATCCGACACAGTATCATCATCAACCACATCATTCAGATTCAGCACAAGTATGCCCACAATTTCATTGATCGTCTTGGTGACTTGATTCTGGAATATCGTTATCTAATCACTGATTTTCTATATTAGTGAATGAAAGACGTAATTTTGCTTTGCATTTAAGCTTATGTTTGTTGAGAGAATATTTGGATAGAGTTTTCATTGCCATTTGCAGTAGAAACCCTAATTTCCAAGGGAGAGTTCGTCACTTCTCTCTCTAGGATTTATTCTCTCGTTGTTTCACTACTCAATCTTTTGTTGACTTGTGTGTTCTTGTGTGAAAATTATTTTCAAACTATCTTCATTCTTGATTTTAAATATGTTAAAAGATGAACGTTTATTAGAAATGTTATACATTATTGGAATTGGAATTTTAATGTTGTATAATGCTTTGAATTGAGCCAAGATGTGTTATCATTTCACAAGAATTTCAATTTTCCGGAAAATTTAAATCATGAATGTGACCCACTGCGATAAAGCGGAAAGTAAAACTAATAAATTCAAGCGGAAAATTTTGAAACTTTTATTTAATAGATAAGGTTTAACTTGCGGGATTCACTAAAATTCAACGGAGATAAAAATTCGCGGAAATAAAATAAAGGTTCATACAAACATGATAGTCAAAAATGGGGAAAATATATCCCACGAATGACAAGATGAAAATAGGTGAGTTTAGCAAACGATAAATAAAGTCCAACGGTCAAGGTACTTGCTAGCTCACACGTGTCTTCACCCCATATAAGCACTAACTAATACCTGTCATTCATGAAACATGAATGCCACAGTCAGTGGGGGAGTAACTCAAGGTTCTCCCAGCCACATTATGTCAAAATAAACGTAACAAAGTACTCAATTACGCAAGGCATAGAAAATTATTGTAAGCAACATGAATATTAAATGCCATGAGATAAAACTTGTCAATTAAATGAAGAGAGCAACTTAGGCTAATACTAGCATATCATAAGTTCATCTAATCATGTGAGACATTTGAATAAAAGAAAACAAGTAAACGTTAATTAGTCATGAACACGCATCCCAAGTAAAAATGACATATGCAACCATCCAAAATGCAAGACATTTACTACTCTTAGACTATAATTTTCCGTAGGTAGGACTACGATAATAATACGGTCCTAGTCTAAACCTGACCAGACTCGGAATAAATATTTCTGATTCGACATACGGCAAAAAAGCCCGTATTCAAGAGTCGATGACAGAACGAAAATCGAGTACTCCAATCGTCAGAATAACACAAAAGTGGCGGAATGACCAAGATAAATCTCACTTGCCAGAACAGCACAAGTGCGCAAAACCCGTACTTGCCAGAATAGCACAAGTAGGGCGTAAATATAAGTCAAGCAAAAGGTATATCAAAATGGCAAATTCACATGGATACGACCCATTTTAATTAAACAAGTAGAATAACTCACTCGTATTTGAAATATGATAAATAAATGAGAATGAATGAATTAAAGTTCATATTATAGATAAATTAAGACATTTCATATACTTATGACGTGAATAAATAATAAGTTCCACATTTATAATTTATGTGAGAAATATATAAATGAACGCTAAATAATGAATTTAGGATACATAAAACATATGACGGAATTCAAATTAATTAAACCCGAACCCCATTATTTCACAGTAAAAAATTAGTCCAACCGAGGCTACGACCTAGCCATAACCAGCCACCGCCTAGCCACAGCCTGACAGCAGCTCCTGCACGGCCAAAACAGGCGTGTACTGTAACACCCCCATACACCAAGGTGCCTTACCAAGACCACTTAATGCATGTGAGCGCTACCATCTCGGTTTTCCGAGGTAGAGTATATCAAATAGACCATAAAAGAACGTACTTTAAATAAATAGTTTAAATGATTCATGCTAGAGCCAAACCGATAAAATACGATACATGTGTTCCAATACTAAAATCCAACTGAAGTAAATAAAATGTTCGATACAACAGCGGAAGACTCCTAATTGACTCGTGGTGACTCATGCCCAGCTAATCCCTCGCGCATCCAAGTCATACCTACTCAACAACTGCTCATCGTCCCTGAATGGATCACCATAGTTTTTTAAAACAATTAAACGGAGTCAGTTACTGCATTCACAATATAAGAAAACAACAACAAGTACATAGTCACAATTCTCTAACACCGTCACATCACCATTCACCTGGCTAGCCTGAAGAACTAGTTATACTAGATTACGGCCGCAACCAGTAATCCACACCGCTAGTGGAAGACCGCATCCGTTCCCACCTAAGCCCCGTTCATCTTTACCGAGCGAAAACCCATGTTCCTTAATGTGCACATCTCCTCATTTAGGTTCATATACCTCTTATAAGACATTTCATATGGTGAACTAATTAACATATTAACTTAAATTCATTAAGATCTAGTGCATGCATAACTAAAGTAGAGATAAGGAGAAAAACAATGGTTCTTACATTGTTGTTGGTTCGAAATATTGGGCACAAATAGGGACACCTTCCTTATTTGTTCTTGAGCTTAAATATTATGGATGATCCTCCAAATCTCAAGTATAGAGATACTCCTTAACAATTGCACCCAAGACTATTTCCCTTAAAACTAATACACTAATTAACTAGATTAATATATTAGTGGTCCTTAATAATTCTAATAATATATATGTTACTACACTAGTAATAATATGTGATATTAGAATTTGGTTGAACAATTTTAGAGATTCTAAAACTATTTTAGAGAGAAGTGGGAGAGGAGAAAAATAAGAATGATAGAAAAATTGCATGAGTAGAAAAATAGAGAACAATTTTCTCTATGTACAAAGGGGGGGCCGGTTTGGGGGGTCTAGAAGGCTAATGCATGACCTTCACCCTTTTGCTTTTTCTCTTTTCTAAACATTAGGTGTGTAAGGCTAGGTTAATTAGAGTGATCATTATATTTTCCATTCAAAATTAACAAACATAATAAACCCATTTTCCTCCACAAAAACCGGTGCCCTACTATAAAATGGGCTCCATTTTATTTTTGTGATTTTGTCAAATGTCACTTATTAGGTCATGTGTCACACACCATGCCCATACCTAATTTTAATGCATATTTATACAAATAAATATCATTTCTTAATAAATTAATTACATATGACAAATTACTAGTAATTCATGATCACAAATATAAAATGGGTCATATAATTATAATTCACAATATTTTGTAATTATAATTAATCAATCATTCTTAATTTAATTGTTTCACAAAAAATAACGAATTTTAGTAATAAAATCTTTTAATTACTAAAATAAATCTTATTTAATCAAATTACAATAAGATATATAAATATTCTCACTCACAAATGAATTGTTCAAATTTAAGGAATTGATTAACTTGTATCGATATACAATTAATCAACTTATCTATTTAGGGAATTGTCCTATAGGTGTGACCTTAAGGGATCAACTGATCACCATCGTCAAACGACAGTAATGTCAAACTCTAGTTAGCCAATCATTACTGAATAATGTTGATCAGTTGACTATATAAATGAATTATACCTTACATATTCTTATCTTGAGATTAAAACATGTCATCGCACTATTGTTGAGGACACATACTCCAACAATCTCCCACTTGTCCGAGACAAGTGTGCGTCACCAATTCTCTTGTCCTATTACAATCTCCCACTCAATGCAAGGTGTCTTGCAAGTCGTACTTGCATTTGATCATATCTTGAGTGGTTTCCTCGATCTAGAGAGTAACTGTCTGACCGGAATTATCTACCGTAGATACCTTCCGAGCATGGCCACGCATTTTCAGTTCACTACTCCTCGACTGGCCCTGAGATTTCAAACGAGCCTGACAAGGGGGTGGACAATTCCTATCGCACTACTCCCTTCGATTAGCCACAGCTCATCATGACCTAAAAGATGCCCATTTGACCTCAGTTACGAAAGTCTTAGAGCACAAATTAAAGCCAATCATAAACTTGTGACAACTCGGGCGAATAGTCTCTAGTCAAAAGAATTGACTCATAAGAATACTATAGTAGCTCTTGCCACGACCAAGCTTTATGAATTTCCAGAACTCTATAAGCGGTCACTGCCCGATAGAGTGTCCCATACAATTTGTCTATGTGATCGACTAGTCATCCCATATGACCTTATGGCACTTGAACATGCCATCAATCGCATCACACACCAGTTACTTCGAGATGTCACCTCCTACAAGTAACCAGGGGCGTATACTATGTCAATACAGTTCACTTCAATGGAGTTCAATATTGTCTCAACAACCCATTTGGATGTAACAAAGTAATGGATGAGTTTAAGAAACTCAAACGATAAATGTGATTATCATATATGAATAGTCAATACCTTATTACTAATTCATATCTTGTAATCTACAGTGTACATTTTACACCAATTATTTTGCAATAAAAGCTTGGTAAGTGGATATACCATGTATCCATACAATCCAACTTTATGAATTATTATTTCCTTCTATTCCATGTTATTTCAAATGACATGAATTTATCTAAGTAGATGTCTAGTCTTCTTACTAGACTTGGGCTCTTACACTTGGAAGATGCTGCCACTGTTATCATATAACTTATGATAAAGTCTTTGGTAGAGGAGTCTACTCTCACTCCCTAAGT
Source organism: Silene latifolia (assembly GCF_048544455.1). Classification (NCBI taxonomy): domain Eukaryota; kingdom Viridiplantae; phylum Streptophyta; class Magnoliopsida; order Caryophyllales; family Caryophyllaceae; genus Silene; species Silene latifolia. Next base: position 102,591,390 of record NC_133532.1, on the reverse strand, counting down.
TGACCATCTTATCACAATGTACTTTGATTCAGTTTGTAGAACCTGCAATGGTTGAAACTAAAATATTTTTCTAGTCACTTACTCTTAAGTCAATAAAATCAGCCTAGGATTTCGATAATCCTTATAGATTTGGAAACTAGAGTTTCTGAAACTCTTCAACACACAACTTAGTATGTTATCCAAACATAAGAACGAATCCTCAATTCTCCACAAGAATTTTAATGGATGTTCTTGAAGGCTTTCTAATGACCTTCATTCGAATTAATTTCTTATTGACTTATCATGCTCCAAGCATATGATTCATCACGGCATGTGCATATAATGGCATACATGATCGTTCTAATAGTGGAAACATTAGCAATCGATTTCATGTAATCAACAACTTATTAGGTTCAGTGAATGACTATGACTCTCTCATAGTGATTCTACTTTCATCAATATGAACAACCTACTGAACCTTGTTGATGTTAAACAGATGGAGAATCTTATCAATATAGGATACTTTATCTAAGTGGCAATTAAAATTCCCTATGTCATAATAGATTTGGAAATTTGGAATGCAATATGTCTTCTTTCATTGAGAATTGAAAATGAACACTCCCTCATCAATGGTAGTGTTAGCGTGTTATTCTCAATGAGTAATATGACATCAATATGGAATACAATATCTCCCACTGAATTTTATGTCTAAACGTGGCAATTTTGACTCCCACTCAAATCCATGTGTATACATGACTTCTCGACAACTTGAGTGAAAACCATTTTCTCATCACATGATTGAAAAACAATGATTCCAACTTCTTAATGATTGCTTAGGACCGTAGAGGATCTCTTAAGTTTGCATACCACGTTAGGATTCTTAGGATCTACAAAACCTTTGTGTTGTGTCATGAACACATTCTCCACTAAATACCCTTTAGGAAGGCGGTTTTGAGATCCATTTGCCATATTTCATAATCATGAAATGCGGCAGTCGCTAACATGATCCGAATTAATTTAAGAAGTGGCTACGGGGGCAAAAGTTTCATCATAGTGTAAACCATGAACTTGAGTGAAACCTTTTGCAACTAACCTTGCTTTGTAGACATCGTCATGTCTATCTATACCAATCTGTACCTTTAAAGATCTATTTTCAATGAAGAGGTCTCACATCTTAAGGCAAATCAACCAAGTCCCACACTTGGTTCTCATGGATAAAATTTATTTCGGATTGCATGGCCTTTTGACATAAAGTTGAATTCGAACTAGAAATTGCAGTTTTTTAGGTTGAGGGATCGTCACTTTTCAAAAATAAGACATCCAATTCATCGTCCATATCGATGATGCCCACATATCGATCGGGTTGGCGACTAACCCTACCTGACCTTCTGACCTCCTAGGTTCAGATGGAACAATAACTTGATTAGACGATGAAGGAACATCTTCTTGCACCTCTTCTCCAGTTTGTGGTTCTTGAACTTCGTCAAGTTCAAATTTTCTCCCACTCTGTCTTCTAGAAGTGTAATCCAATTCTAGGAAGACAGCCTCATAAGCCACAAACACTTTATTCTCATGACGGATGTAGAATTAATATCCACGAGTGTTCTTTGGATAACCTACAAAATAACACTTATTATATTTAGGTGCTAGCTTATAGGTAGACTTGTTCTTGACATAAGCATCACAACCCCAAATTTTCATATATGACAAGTTTGGGACTTTTCCCTTCCATATCTCATATGGAGTCTTATCTGCAGCTTTGGTTGGACATTGGTTTGTGATTTTATGGCCGTCAGAATTGCAAAACCCCAAAACGAATCTGGTAGATCCGTTTGAATCATCATAGATCGAACCATATCTAGTAGGGTTCAATTATTCCTTTTGGCAACACCATTTAGTTGAGGTGTGCCAGGTGGAGTGAGCAGTGATACAATACGACAATCTTTTAAGTGAGAATCAAATTCATTGCTAAGATATTCTCCACCACGATCGGATCGTAGTGTTATAATCTTCTTGTTCAATTGGTTCTCTACTTCCTTTTGAAATTCTTTAAATTTCTCAAATGCTTCACTTCTATATTTGATTAAGTAAACATACCCATATCTACTTAAATCATCGGTAAAAGTGACGAAGTATTCATAATTTACCCTAGCGGTGATACTCATTGGTCCACATACATCGGTATGTATTAGTCCCAACAAATCACTTACTCGTGTCCCTTTACCACTAAAGGGGCCACAAATCATTTTTTTTCAAGGAGACAAGATTCGCATACTCCATACAATTGGAAATTAAATGACTTAATAATTCCAGTCGACATTAGCCCTTTAATGCGTTTCTCATTTATGTGACCTAATCGACAATGCCAAATGTATGATTCATTTGGTTCACTTGTTTTGAGTCTTTTGGATTGTATGTTATAGATATCTTTAGTTGAGTTGGAAGTGTCTAAAACATAAATACCATTAATAGAAGTGGCTTGGCTCACGCCCAAGTCATTTTAAACAAAATACAACGATTGTTTTTTATGGCGAAGGAAAATCCTTCCATGTCTAATATAGAAATGGAAATAATGTTTTTAGACAAAATGGGTACATAATAACAATTATGTAGATGCAACTTAAAATCACTTAGCTAAGGCAATCACATAAGTTCTCTTTGAAATGGCGGCTACTCTAGATCCATTTGCTAATCGGAGATCCACGTCACCCTTGCTAAGTGCTTTCACACTACTTAACCCCGACTGGAGTGACAAGTCCAGCTTTGATATATCCCAAATACTCGGGGCAATTTCGCTTCCAATGGCCCATGACATTACAATAATGACATTCATCGTAGGATTGGGCACCCTTCTTGGTTTTGGTTGTGGTAGTCTCACTAACCACTTCCAATCCATAATCGGGTTTAGGTTTCTTACCCTTTTTTGCCTTTCCATTAACAAATACCATTACTCCTTTCATTTGCAAGGATATTCTTGCTAGTACTCCCACTCAATATAATATTTCTCCTTGCTTCTACAAACAAGGATGCCTTGGAATTGGTGAGATTTTCTTCACAAGATTTTCTTACCAAAGAGGTGGGCATGAAAATGGGAGTGGGAGGTGTGGAAATGGGAAGGTAGCAAAGATTTTCATCCTCACCAATGCCAAAGTGTAGTTCTCTAGTCATATCATTGTCATACGAGCATTTTTCATTGAATTATAGGAGCCACGAATTAATGGTGATCGGTGTAAGAGAATTAGATGAATCCATTGCGGAAAAATAACTACAAAAACGGAGATGAAGGAAATAATTAACATTTATCGTTTTTAAATCTTATAAACACTTTAAACAAGTTAAACATTTATATAGTGACCTCTACCTAGAGGTGGCAAACGGGTCAATCGGATTAGTTTCAGTTCGGGTTCTTTCGGATCGGATTATTTCGGTTTATCTTTTTTTTCGATTTCAGTTCGGTTCAACTCAGGTTAGATTCAGTTTCCACTTTTAATCGGTTGTAGATATTTCGGGTTGGTTCAGGTTCAAGTCGGGTCAATATCGGAGCAAATAAGGTTCGAGTCGGGTCAATATCAAAGCAGGTGAGATTCGAGTCAGGTCATAATCGGATCGGATGTCAAGAAGTAATATATAATGTTTTTTTTGTATATAATACAAATAGTTTTTATTTTTAAAAAGTAATATATAATGTTTTTTTTTTGTATAACTACGATATAATAATAATTCATTGAGGTAAAATGGGTGACACTCATGTACAAAAAGACACCTTAGATGTGACGCCTAGGTAAATTCGGGTCATTTCCGATTTCAATGTTGGGTTTCAGTCATCAATGTAAGGGTTGAAATATGTTCAGGTATATATCGGTTCGGATTAAAACAATTCAGGTTGAAACGGTTCAGGTTCATTCGATCTTGGGTCTATTTCGGATATTACAAATTCGGTTCAATTTTGAATCAATTCAGGTCGATTCAGGTTTCGGGGTGAAGTTCGGTTATACCTTTCGGATGTACGGTCAGATGTCGATTCAGGTATTTTCGATCGGTTTTTCGGGTTCGGTATACTTTTGTCGGGTCTACCTCTACCCAACTACAATAAATGATTCCGAGATCCATCTTTATACAAATATGGGCACGGGGAAACCGATACATCCCATACTTATGCAAATTTGGTGAATTAACTCTTTAATTAATTCTACTTTAGAACTCTCGGTCGATGTTTTTCATAAAACCCATCTCTAGCTCCGGAACATAAGACTAGTCATAATAACCCGTTGAGACCAACCAAATTTCGCGTGTAATAACGTTTTATTACCCCACTTACCCAATGGTAAATGAAGGCACCTCGGGAAAACCGAACCTACCCCAAATGTCACGGGGATTCATGGGTCCTACTATTTGGTAAGACTAATCTCAATTTTAAAATTAGTGAGAGGTCATGTCAATTTATTATCTATCAATTTTTAAATGAGCTAAAAAGTCGAATTATCGATAATTATTAATTGACACGGTCGAAAACTCGATATGATATGCATGTGTTGTTATGGCGATTTGGCAATGCATGCAACATATTAAAAGAAATGCAAAGCAAATAATAAAATTTCTAGTATGGCCTTCCTAAAATAGAAAATAAAATTATCTATTACAAATTCGGAAACAAACTCCTTTGGTCCCTTGAAACTTCAAGTGGCACGCCTTCCAAGAACACCGTCTTCGTCGGAATGCCTTTCCGAATGGCACCGTCTTGAAGGAACTTCGGAAATACAAATAATAATAAAAATACAAGGCTATTCCTATTATACATTTTTAATACGAAAAACTAGTAAAAGTAAAAGTGATACGAGATCACATTAAATTACAACTGAATCAATATCCCCTTACATTACGGGTAATATCGATTAAAACTAAGGCTATACTAAGATAAAATTACATAATTCAAAACTACATAAATAAAATCGGACATTAAACAATCAAATATGCAGCATTATAATATGTATCTAGCATGCCAAGTTATATGCCAAATCGCCCTATTTAAATTTATATCGTATATATTACCCGGTTTTATGGAAATTCACGATTTTTAACTTATTAAAATCGTTAAATAATACTAAAAATCTAATTTTAGCCCAAGTTAATTGTCTTAACCTATTTAGGACTCAAAAATTAGTCATCACTCAATTTTTGACAATAATTTAACTTGATATAATATTTATGCTCATTTTTGACCCTAAAATCATAACTTTTATGAAATAAATCCAAATTAAATTACAATAATTTCAAAATTTAAATTTTAAATTTTTAAACATTTTGGAATATATCCATGACACTCATAATGTCAAAAATCATGGTTTAAAATATTCGAATTTATTTCGAGAAAATGTAGTTGCGATTTATCGGTTTTATCTAATAAAACATCTAAAACATACAAAATTAATCTAATCAATTTTAAAACTTTATATATAATAAGTGGGATATAAATGCAACCTAAAATAAGTTTCTCATGCCATGTAATTTGTTTTAGCTATCTATGCTAAAATAGTCACTATTTATGTTATTTTTACACTAAAAATTCATAAATCATGCAAAATGAATCAAGTTCATCTTAAATTTTACACACAGTGAGTAAAATATGCATGTGGCAACATATTTAAAATTTCATGGCCTGTTTCGAAGTTTAAATAATTTTAACCATTTTACCTCCATTTAATCCATTTTTATCTCATAAAAATCATAAATCATGCAAAATAAATCAAATTTATAAGAAATTTTACATACAATAAGTAAAATATGCATGTGAGGTCATATAAAAATTTCAAGGTCAGAAACTATGTCTAACTAGTTTTAGCGTTTTAAATACCATTTTAGTCATTAAAATGTAATAAAATAACTAAAAATCATTAAAATGAACAATAAAATGCCATAAATCATCAAAATGACCTAAATACATTTTAGGACCAGAATATATAACATGCAATATGATTTCATGGCTTTATCTAATAAATCACAAATTTTCAGTTTTAATTAAGTTACTAATAACTCAAAAAAACTATAAATCGATTATGCATGCTACATCCTATGCTCTGATACCAATTGTTAGGTTCATATACCTCTTATAAGACATTTCATATGGTGAACTAATTAACATATTAACTTAAGTTCATTAAGATCTAGTGCATGCATAACTAAAGTAGAGATAAGGAGAAAAACAATGGTTCTTACATTGTTGTTGGTTCGAAATATTGGGCATAAATAGGGACACCTTCCTTATTTGTTCTTGAGCTTAAATATTATGGATGATCCTCCAAATCTCAAGTATAGAGATACTCCTTAACAATTGCACCCAGGACTATTTCCCTTAAAACTAATACACTAATTAACTAAATTAATATATTAGTGGTCCTTAATAATTCTAATAATATATATGTTACTACACTGGTAATAATATATGATATTAGAATCTGGTTGAACAATTTTAGAGATTTTAAAACTATTTTAAAAAGAAGTGGGAGAGGAGAAAAATAAGAATGATAGAAAAATTGCATGAGTAGAAAAATAGAGAACAAGTTTCTCTATGTACAAAGGGGGAGCCGGTTTGGGGGGGTCTAGAAGGCCAATGCATGGCCTTCACCCTTTTGCTTTTTCTCTTTATTTAACATACAAAAATATAATAAGTAGGTTATAAATAATTCAAGTTAGATTCCATAATATATAATATTGCATAATTCTTTCGATTTGATTTAATGCATATATGTAATATATTTATATAAAAATATAATCCTCTTAAAATTGCATGCCTAAGTAGTAAAAGTAGTTTCGTCAGTAAAGAAAAGAATTGTAGTAACATTGGATATAGTTATATGATAGTAATCACTCATTTGAATAGTAAAATTAACAATATTATCAACGAGATTAGTGAGAGTAGTAGAAACAACCACGGGAGTAGTGGAATAATCAATATTAATGCGGCAATAGTGAAAGTAACAATGATTACGGCGCGAGTAGTGAAATTATCAATATTAATGCGGCAGTAGTGACAGTAAAAATAATTACGGCGGGAGTAGTGAAAGTAACAATGATTACGGGCAAGTAGTGAAATGTTATTACTATTGTTTCATTAATAAGAGTAAAATATTAATAGCGGGAGTGGTGAATTTGTCTCAAAATTTATTTCATCGTAATTTTAGGATATGTCATAGAAAAGTATATTAATGATAAATTTAGGGTTATGCAATTTAATTAATTTTATTTAGTGAAAAAAAAAAATTAATGGTAAGTAGATGTAGCCCGGGCGAAGCCGGGCACCAATACTAGTAATATATGATATTAGAATCTGGTTGAACAATTTTAGAGATTTTAAAACTATTTTAAAAAGAAGTGGGAGAGGAGAAAAATAAGAATGATAGAAAAATTGCATGAGTACGTAGAAAAATAGAGAACAAGTTTCTCTATGTACAAAGGGGGAGCCGGTTTGGGGGGGGTCTAGAAGGCCAATGCATGGCCTTCACCCTTTTGCTTTTTCTCTTTTATAAACATTAAGTGTGTAAGGCTAGGTTAATTAGAGTGATCATTATGTTTGCCATTCAAAATTAACAAACATAATAAACCCATTTTCCTCTACAAAAACCGGTGTCCTACTATAAAATGGACTTCATTTTATTTTTGTGATTTTGTCAAATGTCACTTATTAGGTCATGTGTCATACACCATGCCCATACCTAATTTTAATGCATATTTATACAAATAAATATCATTTGTTAATAAATTAATTACATATGACAAATTAGCTAGTAATTCATGATCACAAATATAAAATGGGTCATATAATTATAATTCACAACATTTTGTAATTATAATTAATCAATCATTCTTAATTTAATTGTTTCACAAACAATAACGAATTTTAGTAATAAAATCTTTTAATTACTAAAATAAATCTTATTTAATCAAATTACAATAAGATATAAATATTCTCACTCACAAATGAATTGTTCAAATTTAAGGAATTGATTAATTTGTATCGATATACAATTAATCAACTTATCTATTTAGGGAATTGTCCTATATGTGTGACCTTAAGGGACCAACTGATCACCATCGTCAAACGACAGTAATGTCAAACTCTAGTTAGCCAATCATTACTGATTAATGTTGTTCAGTTGACTATATAAATGAATCATCCCTTACGTATTCTTATCTTGAGATTTAAACATGTGATCGCGCTATTGTTGAGGACACATACTCCAACACCCTCTTGTGGCGGGTTCCACAAGGGGCGAATCAAGGGCGTGAAGTCACTCCTGTAAGTGACTCCACTCAGCCGAGGTCGTACCTCGCGAATCACAGACAATTAACAACAACCAATTACAATACCAACAATACCAAATCAATTACGATATAATCAAATGCCAATAACCAACAACCATCTCATAATTATTTATACAATAACTGAGTAGGAAACCCTACCTGGAATTCAATCACTTCAAATCAACACAACAACAGATTAAAAGTGCTCCTCTAAAAACCATCTCCTATCAACATATAATCATACAATCACAACCCATAATCAACAATACTCCCAAAAACCCCTAAATCACCCAATTAGGGTTTAACCAAAACTGACGGATTAACATAAAAACTGTACTAGGATCTTACCCACAATACGACGATCTCAAAGGAGTAAAGAACTCCGGAATCCGATGACTCAAGCCTTTGAATTTGATAGAAATGTGAGAGAAGAATGCAACGTAGTTTTTGTTTTCCCTTTGTAAAATGTTTAGAATAAAATAAAGGTAAAAGAAACTGATGAAAGTACTTTATATATTATTCTTGCGTTGCTATCAAAACCCGGCCAAAAACCCGTAAGAACCCACGCACTCGATCGAGTAACTGAGGTACTCAATCGAGTTGCCCCTACTCGATCGAGTACCCATCAAGCAGAACACTGTCCAGAACCCAAAACTAACTTACTCGACAGAGTAAACCTTACTCGATAGAGTACCCAACAGCTCATAAATCCGTAGTATTACAGTCTTCCCTCCTTAAAATCGAACTTTGTCCCCGAAGTTCAAACCCAACGTATAAAACATGAACTCCTGACACTAACTCCACCAACTATGCCTACCTCCACAACATGACTCACGATATCGTATCAACTACATTATAGCCTCTCGACACTAACTCCATAACCTACCAAATACCATCCACAAACGCCACACACGGCTCCGTCTCACTAACATATTACTTACTAACAAATCCAATATCAAGACAATCCAGCAAGCGAGATCAACCACCAAACGGAATGTTACATTCTACCACCCTTAAAATGAACTTCGTCCTCGAAGTTTACTCATACACATAAACATCATCGCCAAAACTGTTAACACTATCGAAGTTTACTCACACTCCTAAACATCATAATACTACAAGCACGGCCATGGTCTTTAATAATATCAACCATAACACAAATTCATCTTTTATTCTACACCAAGGCTCAAACTTCCAATTATACCCCAACATGTACAACCATCAAACTCTCTTTGTCGCATCCTACTCGTCTTAAGATAAATGTTACGTCCTCGTAACCCACTAATACTATATCCTTTGCTATACTTCCCATAATCCTCATTACCACCGCTTGTGAACGATAACCAACTATAACCTCAACACCTACAACCATTCCTATATCCCGGACTCTCTTTCTCTAACAGTTTTCATACCTCAAATAATTCGGCACACCACCTAACCTATTCCACAAAATCCTTAGCATAACTAATACTCCAACTCTTCCACAGTACCGCAAGGCGACATACTCCTCTATACATGCGCATATCTCCATAATCATAACTCAAGTTCCACAATTGTTACACACACTCTCACTAGATCCTGAAGTTCTCCATTTTATTGCCGCAAAACTCATCCATAACTTAACATGATACTAATTTTCAACACCCTATACCCACTGTCCCAATAAATATTACGAACTACTTGCCGCTTCCAGTTCAGCACACACACGTTCCACAATTCTCTTGCCACAACTATGTCAACCAATGCCTCACCTAAAACAAGATCAAAAGTACCCTAACAACCTCTCACAACTGTGTCCCATCAACAGGATATCACTATACCATGACAACAATGACCACATGAATAACTCTCTTCCATATCATACTCTACCCGCACTCCCAAGCCGAAAGTGGTAAGAAACATCAATAAACAAAATAAGAGCCTATATGTCCAAACCAAAACTCACAGGAAACAGTAGTATACAAAACAACAATCTATATAATTGGTATACACTTTCGAAAACTCATCTCATAAGTATCCCGTCTACTCCACCAAAACCGATGACGGCATCGCAACATCGCCACCAACAGCCGCACTGCAGCGCGAAAGTACTCGCATAACAACATGAAGTACCATGCCCGGATCGCCACCCGAGGCACAACAACCACATCGATAGTCATCGAAACTTATACAATCCCATAAACACTGACTCAGTATAAATTTCTTGACAAGAAAACTTCCTTAAAACCGCTTTATTAAATCATAACGCAACATATTACACGGAATAAACAGATAATAACTTTATGAATATCATCCATACTATTACTCATGAGGTAGGAACCTCACACTATCATTTACATACATCATGAATACACATACAAGTATAACTAGTCATTTCAGATCACCCAAACTATTACTTTTTGAATATCATCCTATTAGGTTACCGTACCCAACATATATTACAGAGCACTCAGATAACAACTTTATGACTATCACATTATACGACTACTCGCGAGGTCATAACCTCACACAAACACTTACACACATCATAGACCCATAATCGAATCTAACTAGCCAATCCTGATCACATAAGTTACCACCTGATAAAGGTTACATCTCGCCCGAGCTTAACTCGTATGCCCCTCATATCACATTCTCTTATTTGCATAACTATCACTTTCTGAGAAATGTAACCATACCATTAATACCCAACTACTAGGAAACGCCTCCCATATCCACATCTTATACTCCCTCGCAACCATATATACCAATCCGGCCTCCACAAAATCAACCTCTCTAGGACGGCTATCTTTTCTATTTAACGTCATCCATAACTACTAGTGATAACATTACAACACCACCATCTTTCGTATAATAAATCTCTTACACTAACCTCTAAACATAACAGTTCATTTCTATTTCGGTTAACATCCCAATTAACAAACAGTAAACTTGTCAACAAAATTTACCTCAGCATTCATCCCAATTCTGTCCTTAATTGTATCGTCACCCAACTCACCACAAAAATCTCATATCGTGCAAATACTTTACCAACCTTTTTGCTTTCCTTAATTCCTCGAAACTCATGGCTATCATGTTGTCCTGAAACTCCTATATAACCATTAACTCACACCCTCTCATGATGCTATCGTACATCTCCATAATTCCTTACTTTCATGCTCCTTAACTCCAGTCCACGTTCTCTCAGCTTACTTCCATCCTTCTTTTCCTTTTTCACTCAATAATACCAATTAATAATTCATATTCTTCCTCCCTCTACCTAACTCTTTGGTAATCTGGTTACCTTCTCGTTTCTCCACGACTCAAATTCCATTAATTCATATCAATATCTTCTCATTCTTTCTTATCACTGATTCTCTCTCATCATCCTACTCACTCACACTTGCCACCATTAAGTCCACACAATCAACGATTACTCATCAATTAATTGCATCTCCCTTTTACGTCTTTAGAACAAAAATCTCTTTCTACCGTTAATTGCTCAAAGAATTACATACTAGGCTCACCTCTTAATAATCCAAATTCTCAAACTCAGTCACTATCTACAAATCCACTTCGCGGCATCACTCCATCGAAGTTCCCTATATACCACTCTTCTCCATCCCTCTACAACGACCTTCTATTACATATGTTCTTAACCAACCTAGTTATAACTGTCTCCCTCTATAAATCCGTAAACATCTCAAGTCATCACCATACGTATCCCTCATTCAATCTTTTTATTCTCACGTTCCTTAAAATTACATCAACCCTTGCCCATATTCACTTACCTTTACATTACTCAAACTCGCGATTATATCACTCACCACATTTCACAAAACATGCTTCTTGCCTCGACAAACTCACCAATCTTCCCTTTCCTTTTCCACTATCCATCACAACCACATATAACCCATGTCCTCCCAACAAACTTGATACCCGTCGTTGTGAGTACCAAAAATAATATTTATAATTTCCTATTAAGACTAACCTAGGCTAGTGGTAACAGGGTCGAACCACAGAGAGGCGGGGGAGTTATAGTTGCTTTTGTTTGATCTATCGCAATAATGATTGTGGGGGTTTTGGTTTGAGTTGATTCTAAAACTAATAACATAAAATAAATAAATAAATAAAAGTAAATAAGGATGTAAACAACGATGAAAGGAATGCTAAGACGGTCGGTTCACTATAGCTGCGATGGCACATAATCCTAGGTAAGTCCGAAATACAGTCGTGTAGGATGGGTAAAACAAGTCCTTTCGGTCCAAGTTAACTAGTAGCTCCTTTCGGCCTATGCTACCAGTCCCTAAGTCTCACTAATACTAGCTCTCGCCCTGAAAAGTGATTCTTAAAGCCTAAATTACATTATCTCTCGATCTCAGCAATTTAGTCGTCTTAATTCGTTAATTAATGCCCTTCCCTATCTCTCGATCTATGGGTCGGTCAAAACTAAGCATCTAACAAGCCTCCTCTCGGTCTCATTGCTAAATATTGCACTTAACGAATCAAACAATGCTAATCAAACACGAAGTCGGCCGATCGACAAGCTACCCCGATCGATCGACTAACCGGCTCGGTCGGTCGACCGAGAAGCGATCGATCGACCAAGCCCTAGTCTTGGGTCACCTATTCTAATGCCATCTACGCCATAGATCCCCACATCTCGGGGGGTTGATTTAGCTAGACATAACAACGATAATAACAACAATGAAATTGACTAATAAAGCTAACGATTGCATATTTATATTAACTAAGCAAATGAATAACATAAAACAATAATATGGCTTTGGGAAATCTAAGCTAACAATTCTAACTACGGAGGAATTAAAGCAATAAACCAATGTATGAACCGAAGAATACCGTAGGGAGGATTGAATAGGAAATACCAAAACCAAGTGCGGAAAATAAACTTTATTGACGGAGAATTAAACTAAAACAATCTTTTAATATGAACCCTAATTAATTCCTAAAACTTGATGCTCCTGAAACTGATGAGGAAGAATTAGTTATATAGGAAATATCACGTAACTCCTCCTCCAAACCTAATTACAAATGGGCTTAGATTAAAATCCTTTAATTCTCGTTCTTTTAAATCTGCGTATCAGCTCGCGTGGTGGTCGATCGACCACTTCGGTCAGTCGATCGACCACAGGCCCCTGCATGCACTGCATTCGACGACGATTCTGCAGCGCGCACCGACCGATCTTGAAATAGCTGCCATTTCTTCGTTACTTGGTCAAATCAGGAGTTCTACGCGGCGTTGGAAAGCTAAGAGGATAAGCTTTCACCTCCAATTAGAATCACTCGATTATCTGCTCTAGAACTCGAGATATAGCCATCTGAATTAGGCTGAAATATCGTGAAATGCTTCTTTGCTTGTTAAACGCGTACGCACCCTTGCTTTTGCTATCTTTAGGCCTTGAAACGCGCACCAAGCTCATTTCTCGAGTCAATACTCCATGTCAAATGCAATGCGAAGTACTTAGGGACGGATTCGGCTTATTTTCCGCTGAAATCTTCATATTCCTACAAAATCACAAGAAAAGGAAGAAATACACGAAACAAGGGAAATAGTAGCATAAACTACTCAATTGAGCTCTGAAATGCGTGTAAAATAGGGTGTAAAACATCATATAATAGACACGCATCAAACTTCCCCAAACCAAACCCTTGCTTGTCCCCAAGCAAGAACTAGACTCGATCCTAAAACCTAATGGAACGAGTTCAATCTCAGAGCGAAATGCAACATGTAAAGCCTAAACCAGTTTAATGCAACAACTAACAATCAATTAGCAATATGAATCATGCAAACGAGTTATGTAGTCGTTAAGAACTGCTGAACCGTCAACCATAGAGACTTATCAAATCGGACTCTCACGGGTCGCTCATATCACTCAATAAATATAGGTGAGAAATGTAAAGATAGAAAGAAGCAATATTGTAGTGACACTCACCTAACTACGACCTATAAGAACATGCCTGCAGTCTAATATGAAAATAATCTCTACAACCGTACATATGCATTCCAACCAAACAAATGACCATGACACATGCCGAGGTAAATATGGATATGTGAGGTAATGGGTAAGAAGGGGCTAAAAAGAATTTGGATATGAGGAGTAATAAGCCAAGCTAGTAACTTCAATCCAAACTATAAGCGAATCCCAACTTCAAACTCAATGTAAATGATACAAGACGGTGCCAATTCAAGGCACAAAGCTCACAACCTCCATAAAAGTTAACTCCCCAAAGAATATAGATGATAACATGGGAGTGAAAATCACCAAATCATAATAATTGAAACATGTGATTTTTTCTTTCTTTTTCTCGGGCTGCAGTCGATCGACCATAAGGAGCAGTCGATCGATCGGATTCTACAGTAAGCACACTTTTTTTCTTTTTCGAATCATTTTTTTCTTCTTCTTTTTTCTTCTTCTTTTTTTTCTTTCTTTTCAACTTTCTCAATTCTTTTTCCTCCTTCATTCTTTTTGTCCATCATCATCTCAAAATGAGCATATAACCAAATCGCAATAAAACATTCCCAAAAATACAAGTACTAGCTCGGATAACGTAGGCTAATTTTAGACTGTAGTTTATGGGACAAAAGAGGCTAAATTTGGCTATGAGGGGTTCATGGGCAAAATAAGAAAAGGGAAACCTCTACCACATGTGTCAACAAACCACAAACCGAATGCATACAGGTATTAAGCAGATTAAGTTCATATTTATGCACATTTATGTAACATGTCTCATAAGGAGTACTAATCACAATCCTAGATAAACTGGTCATGAATGTCGCCAGTTATAAGCTCTAAACCTCAGAAAATATAAGTAGTTTGCCAAAAATCTAAGTCAAGTCTCAAGTTCAGCAAGAAATTTAACGAAAACTCGTAGACTATGCATATATGATTCTACTAATAACATGTCAATTAGCAAGGCTCAGGCGAAAACAGTTGCAAATGCTAAATCATCATGGAAATACTACCATTCCGACTCGACCTATATGCTAAAATAAACGTGCAATTTTTGAAATTTTTGAAGTTTTTCAATTTTTTTGGAATTCTTGTATATATATGGAAATGAAAAAACAATGCAAGGCAATAATGTAAACGTGAATGCAAGCAAATGAAATGCGACGCAAGACCCTTCC
Organism: Silene latifolia; assembly: GCF_048544455.1. Taxonomy (NCBI): domain Eukaryota; kingdom Viridiplantae; phylum Streptophyta; class Magnoliopsida; order Caryophyllales; family Caryophyllaceae; genus Silene; species Silene latifolia. The sequence goes on along the minus strand of NC_133532.1, from coordinate 102,575,984 downwards.
CCAAACCAAATCGCACAATGTCCCCATTGTGCAAAATCATGTAATGAAAGAAAAGAGAAACGGGAATTTGCGAAATAAATAAATATGACATGAAGTAAAGACTCGGAAACTTACAAGACTTTAAGCGAAAGAAAAGGAAAACCTCCCCAAACCGGCGTGAGCTAGGAGGTTTGATAGCTATGATGCTACCAATAAGTACTTGAAAAGACAAACAAAAGATACCGCGTGTAAAACGAGAAAACAATTATGAATCAGTAAAATTATGTGCAAAAATGAAAAACGTAAGAAATCGAAATAAGACGGAAAATAAAGTGGAGGGAAGACTCCTCAATTCCGCAAAACGATCAAACACAGCAGGGGAATGATCGAAAATAGGTCAAGCGAACATGGTCGATCGACCACATCACCCGATCGATCGACCAGGTGAACGAAGCGAAGCTCCGGAGATCGCAGCTCAGTCGATCGACCATACTAGCCAGTCGATCGACTGGAATAACTGTTGTAACTTTCTGATTTCGTCTAATTAGCTCAATAAAGAGAGCTAATATGGTCTTCAACCTGCAAAAGCACATAATAACGCGCCCAAAATTGCGCAAACCCAAAGTAAAAGTCTAAAGTATTAAAATCCTAAACAAACCAATCAAAATGCGAAGTCTCGCGCACACGAAAAACGATAAATAATCTAAAAGCAATAAATAGTCTTTAAAAGGTCTAAGAAACGAATTAACGGAAACTGCGGAAAATTTCCGACCAAGGCTTCGTCTACATGAAGTAGCTTCCAGTGCTCATCTCAGAAGCTGGACTCCATTCTACTCCGACTGGGATGCTCAATGGATCATCTCTAGCATCTTCCCAAGCATGGCCATCATCTCCTAGCTCCTCACACTCAAGATCCGACTCCGAAATTTTGACTGGCTCCTCCTTCTTGGGCTCCTCATCTGGCTCCTCGTCAGTTGCATAGCTCAGACATCCCAAACCGCCTCTCTGAACAATGGGCTCCTTCACAGCTGGAGCAAAGTGAGCGGTTCTTCCTTTCCCAAACCAGTTCTCGCAACTTGTCAAAAATGGAAGAATTTTCCTCCAATTTGCTCCCAATCTGGGGCGGAGGTGTTATAACAGGAATAGGCACAGGTAATGAAGTAGGAGTGTCAATAATGACAACATAAGACTTCCGAGTAGAAATCGCATTACAAGTCACAGGACACATGGCATCTTTCTTCCTATAAGTCTGGGCAAAACTAATGGACTGCTTCCCTACTTTAAAGGTCAATGTCCCAGAGCCAACATCAATAACTGCACCAGCAGTGTGCAGAAGGGGTCTACCCAAAATGATGGGAATATGAGCATCCTCGGGTATATCCAGTACAACGAAGTCAACAGGGAAGAAAAACTTTCCTATTTGCACAGGAATGTCTTCTAAGACTCCTATAGGCTGGACCGCAGAACGATCAGCCATCTGTACCGTCATGCTAGTAACTGCAAACCTAGTCAATTTCAATTTTCTAGCAAGACTTAAAGGCATGACACTAATACTAGCCCCTAAATCACATAATGCCTTCTCAATTGAGAAGGTACCAATATTACAAGGGACAGAAAAGCTACCCGGTTCAGAGTGGGGATGATAATACTCAATTTTTTCATAGTTCTCTAAAAGCCAGGAGAGCTCAGAACAAGGTGTTGCAAATTAAAGATAAGAATGGGCATTTATGCTCTGATAATGCTTCTATTGAACAGGCTTTTTTGGACTATTATACTGATTTACTTGGTAGCTCTGCTCCTGTTACCAAAGTATGCTCAGGGGTGGTTCACAGAGGTGCTGTTCTTTCTGAGGAGCAGGCCAGGGATTTAACTAAGGAGGTTACTGTGGATGAGATTACTCATGCTCTTTTCTCCATCCCCAAGGAGAAGGCCCCAGGCCCTGATGGATATTCATCTCAATTTTTCAAAGATGCCTTTGAGGTGATTGGGTCTGATGTTGTGGCTGCTGTTAAGGAGTTTTTTACCACTGGGAGGATTCTGAAACAGGTCAATGCTACTGTTCTTTCCCTTATACCTAAGAAGAATGCTCCTGAGTCTGTGCTTGACTTTCGTCCCATTGCTTGTTGCAATGTTATCTACAAGTGTATTTCTAAGGTGATTTGTTCCAGATTGGCTTCTGTTTTACCCAGTGTGGTTAGCATGAATCAAAGTGCTTTCATACAGGGAAGGGAGATTGTAGATAATATTTTCATATGTCAGGATTTGGTGAGGCTCTATAATAGAAAGAATTGTTCCCCAAGGGTGATGATGAAAATAGATTTAAAGAAGGCTTATGACTCCATTGAATGGAGTTTTATTGAAGGAATGTTGATTGCTCTTAAGTTTCCTCATAAGATGGTTCAGTGGATAATGCAATGTGTCACTTCTACTTCATTCTCTTTATCCTTGAATGGTAATCAGTTTGGGTATTTTAAGGGTCTTAGGGGAATTAGGCAAGGGGATCCTATGTCTCCTCTTCTGTTCACTTTGTGTATGGAGTATTTGACTAGGATTTTGGACTTGGTCACCTCTTCTAATGATTTTCACTTCCATCCTCAGTGTAAGAGCCTCAAGCTTTGTCACCTTTGCTTTGCAGATGACTTGCTCTTGTTCTGTAAAGGTGATATTACTTCTGTTAAGGTCTTGATGAGGGGGTTTCTTTCCTTTTCGAAGCTTCGGACTCGCTTTAATAGAAGTAAATCAGATATTTATATGAATGGGGTGAACCAGGTGGTTAGGGATCAAATTCTGCAGATGTCTGGCTTTCAGCAAGGGACCTTCCCTTTCAGATATCTAGGCATTCCCATCTCTTTTAAAAGATTGTCTAGTGCTGATAATAATATCTTGGTGGATAAAATTGTTAAGAAAATTAGAGGGTGGGGCACCAAGAAGCTTAGTTATGCTGGTCGGTTAGTTTTGGTAAGACATGTTCTTTCTCAAATGCACTCTTACTGGGTTAGGATCTTCTTGCTACCCAAAGGAGTGATTGCTAGAGTTGAGGCAATTTGTAGAAACTACTTGTGGTCTCATTCTGAGAATTTTGCCAAAGTTCCTCTAATTGCTTGGGATCATTGTTGTTTACCTCAAAAATATGGTGGTCTGGGTATTCTTAATGCTGGACTCTGGAACCTTGCCATGCTTGGTAAGTACGTCTGGTGGGTGGCTCAGAAGAAAGACTCTTTGTGGGTCAAATGGGTGAATCACATTTATATTAAGCATCAGGATTGGTGGGAGTATCAAGCTCCTAGTTATTCCAGCTGGTCTTGGCGTCAATTATGTAAAGTGAAGAGTAGGTTGCTACCTGGTTTTGTTGCTGGTCTCTGGCCTGTTTATACAGCTAGGGTGGGATATCAGTGGCTATTGGGTCTGCATCAGAAGGTTCAGTGGTTCTCCTATGTTTGGAATAGGGTGGCTCTCCCTAAGGTTTCCTTTGTTAATTGGTTGTTCATCCATCAGCGACTGTTAACAAAGGATAGAATGGCCAGGTTTGGAATTCTGACTGATGGATTGTGCTTTCTTTGTGGGATCACTGAGTCCACAGCTCACCTTTTCTTTGAGTGTGGGTTTAGTAGGAGATGTCTTCAGTTAGTTCAGTTGTGGCTCCCTGCTCCTTGGCAACCAAATGTGGTTGAATGGCTTATTCAATGGAGATGTAGGTCTTTGTTGAAGAAACAGGTACTAATGGCAGTAATTGCAGGACTTGTGTACTTGATCTGGGATAGTAGGAATGTTAGCCGTTGTGAGCACCGTGTTACGGCACTGCTTGTCTTCTTAAGAGATTGCGAGTCTAATGACTTTACGAGCAAGAGGATTTGAGCAAATTATGGGTAGTCATAGAGAGCATGTTTGGTTTAAGAATCATATCCTAGTTCATTGAATGTACTAGTAGGAGTATGCTTGGTGATTGTAAGGTGATGATAATGTAACTTGATTAATTATTAATGCAATTTTCACATTTCACCAAAAAAAAGAAAAGCTACCCGGGTCAGCTAACTTGTGTGGAGCAGTGTGAGTCAAATAAGTGCTAGATTCTTCAGTTAAATTAACAGACTCGACCCTATCAAGTTTCCGTTTTTTATTTAAAAGCTGCTTCATGAATTTCATGTAAGCGGGAACTTGATTTACCAACTCAAGAAAAGGTATTTGCACATTAAGACCATGAATGACATTTTTAAATTTTTCAAAGTATACCTCATCTTTCGTTGGTACCAGCCTCTCTGGATATGGGGCTTGCAAAAGTAACTTAGCCCTCTCCTCTAGGTCTCTCACACCGGCATCGGTGGACTTAGGCTGAAGATCCACCACTTTCTCTTTGTTGAAGCTTAACCCTTCTTCAGACCGTCTTAAAACTGAACCATTAATCGTCATCGGGTCATATTTCGGAACCGGGACTGACCTATCAGCACTCGGGTCTCGCCTCAATATGTTCGGAGTTGTCGTACCCCGAAACAAGTGATCCCTCAAATTGTCTGGCATTGGAGGACGAAAAGACTCACCTACAACAGCGTCGTCAGTCGATCGACCATGAATGTCAGTCGATCGACTGACATCTACAGGAACAGAAGCTGTGTCTTTGCGCGGACTGGTCAATCGACTGGGTATGTCGATCGATCGATGTGTTTTATCGCGATCGCCTTTTTCTCCCCCTTTTCTTCTTCCCCTTTTCAGCAACTTTCTCGGGTCCATCGAGAGCAGACCCGCTCCTCAGCGTCATTGCATGTACGGTCTCAATACGCTGATTCAGAGAGTGGAATTGACTCGGTATCTCAGCTGCATTCTTGTCTAATGTAGCAATTTGAGATATTAGCTTCGTGATTAATGCCTGATTCGCCGCATTGCTTTTCTGTACCTCCACCATAAGCAGCTGCACTAGACTCGTCAACTCTGCAACTTCGTTTTTTAACTCTTGCTGTGACGGAGTGGATGGTGGTGGGGCTTCATAAGGAGGCACATATGGTTGATGCATAGAAGTAGGAGCGCAGTTATAAGAATTGTCGAGCTGAAGTTGATGAAAAGCAAACATCTTCTCATTAGGGTGCATGCATGCCTTAGGTGTGTGTCCCACTCCGCCGCATCTCCCACAAAATAGCACCTGCTGCTCCTGAGAATGGAACATGAGTGGACTCTCCTAAAGTACTGCAAATAAACAACACTAAAGAAGAAGATAAGAACTGCCTCAAGGTACTCAGTCTTCCTTTGAGGCGAAAAACAGACTAAAATGAAAAACAACTAAAACTAGCGCTGCCTCCCCGGCAACGGCGCCAAAATTTGATACCCGTCATTGTGAGTACCAAAAATAATATTTATAATTTCCTATTAAGACTAACCTAGGCTAGTGGTAACAGGGTCGAACCACAGAGAGGCGGGGGAGTTATAGTTGCTTTTGTTTGATCTATCGATATGATTGTGGGGGTTTTGGTTTGAGTTGATTCTAAAACTAATAACATAAAATAAATAAATAAATAAAAGTAAATAAGGATGTAAACAACGATGAAAGGAATGCTAAGACGGTCGGTTCACTATAGCTGCGATGGCACATAATCCTAGTTAAGTCCGAAATACAGTCGTGTAGGATGGGTAAAACAAGTCCTTTCGGTCCAAGTTAACTAGTAGCTCCTTTCGGCCTATGCTACCAGTCCCTAAGTCTCACTAATACTAGCTCTCGCCCTGAAAAGTGATTCTTAAAGCCTAAATTACATTATCTCTCGATCTCAGCAATTTAGTCGTCTTAATTCGTTAATTAATGCCCTTCCCTATCTCTCGATCTATGGGTCGGTCAAAACTAAGCATCTAACAAGCCTCCTCTCGGTCTCATTGCTAAATATTGCACTTAACGAATCAAACAATGCTAATCAAACACGAAGTCGATCGATCGACCGCTACCCCGATCGATCGACTAATCGCTCGATCGTCGACCAGAGAAGCCAGATCGATCGACCAAGCCCTAGTGCGGGGTCACCTATTCTAATGCCATCTACGCCATAGATCCCCTACATCTCAGCGGGGTTGATTTAGCTAGACATAACAACGATAATAACAACAATGAAATTGACTAATAAAGCTAATGATTGCATATTTATATTAACTAAGCAAATGAATAACATAAAACAATAATATGGCTTTGGGAAATCTAAGCTAACAATTCTAACTACGGAGGAATTAAAGCAATAAACTGAACAGAAGGAACCGAAGAATACCGTAGGGAGGATTGAATAGGAAATACCAAAACCAAGTGCGGAAAATAAACTTTATTGACGGAGAATTAAACTAAAACAATCTTTTAATATGAACCCTAATTAATTCCTAAAACTTGATGCTCCTGAAACTGATGAGGAAGAATTAGTTATATAGGAAATATCACGTAACTCCTCCTCCAAACCTAATTACAAATGGGCTTAGATTAAAATCTTTTAATTCTCGTTCTTTTAAATCTGCGTATCAGCTCGCGTGGTGGTCGATCGACCACTTAGGTCAGTCGATCGACCACAGGCCCTGTACAGAATTGCATTCTGACGATTCCTGCAGCGCGCACCGCTCTTGAAATAGCTGCCATTTCTTTGTTACTTGGTCAAATCAGGCGTTCTATGCGGCGTTGGAAAGCTAAGAGGATAAGCTTTCACCTCCAATTAGAATCACTCGATTATCTGCTTTAGAACTCGAGATATAGCCATCTGAATGAGGCTGCAATATCGTGAAATGCTTCTTTGCTTGTTAAACGCGTACGCACCCTTGCTTTTGCTATCTTTAGGCCTTGAAACGCGCACCAAGCTCATTTCTCGAGTCAATACTCCATGTCAAATGCAATGCTAAGTACTTAGGGACGGATTCAGCTTATTTTCCGCTGAAATCTTCATATTCCTACAAAATCACAAGAAAAGGAAGAAATACACGAAACAAGGGAAATAGTAGCATAAACTACTCAATTGAGCTCTGAAATGCGTGTAAAATAGGGTGTAAAACATCATATATTAGACACGCATCAAAACTCATACCCATCATAAGGTGCTACTCCTTACATCATAAGATTGGGTAAATTACGCATCAGGACCAACACATATGTAAAACAATGCATAAAGAAGCAAAAGAACATCTTTGAAATAACTATGACTTGCAGGGAGGTCAAAAAGATAAGCATGAGAACAATACAAGGGTCACTAGATCAAGTACAACCTACTCGATCGAGTAGGTGAAGATCAGAAGCACGTACAATAAATTACCAGGTCTACTCGATCGAGTAAGGGGAACTCGATCGAGTACCAAGAGGTGCACTCGATCGAGTAAGGGCTACTCGATCGAGCACCCTACGCAATTCTCAACACTGTCATATTTTCGTAAAACGGTCATATCTCACTCGTTTCTTGGTCATTTTGGGCGTGTGACCTATCATTAGAATCGTAAGAGAACAAGCTATCACCTCCAAGTGGAATAACATCAATATCGTATATGCATCTCAAGTTATAACAGTTTAAAGACAACTTCTCTATGATCGGACAACATAACTACTTGATTTTTCCTTCCAAACAACTTAAACATCAACAAAATAAACAAAAGCGACTCGATACTTGTAAAACCAGTATCCCTAACCACATGTTACTATCTACAAAAGCCAAACGATAGCACCCATCATGCTCATACAATATTCAATTTATCAATCATGTACACCCGCATGCTTTTATTCTATAACTTTACGTAAAAACAATATGATAATATACAACATCAAATCCCCTATTCACATGTTACTAACATAACAACATTATAAAATCCAATTCTATCACATAAACATGTTCTCCACATAAATTTCATATTCTCATGCACTTACTTATCTTTTCCAACCAATTCATCGATCATATTCATCCAACGTATTCATCCAACGTATGCACATGAACAATAGTAAACACGTAGCAATCCCATGACACCCCATGATGACCGGTTCAAAGTTGTAGGGCGAGTTCGTGACTTTAGAAAGTCTCCCAAGCCTTTCCATTAGCTCCTAACAACTCCTACCCGGGTTCATTTTAATTTAACTCTCTATATTTATTGGGTTCACTTGTTGCAAGTTCCAAAATCGTCGCTCTGATACCACTTTGTAACACCCCCATACACTAAGGTGCCTTACCAAGACCACTTAATACATGTGAGCGCTACCATCCCGGTTGCCTGAGGTAGAGTATATCAAATAGAACATAAAAGAACGTACTTTAAATAAATAGTTTAAGTGATTACATGCCAAAGCTAAACCGATAAAATAAGATACAAGTGTTCCAATACTAAAATCCAACTGAAGTAAATAAAATGTTTGACACAACAGCGGAAGACTCCTAATTGACTCGTGGTGACTCATGCCCAGCTAATCCCTCGCGTATCCAAGTCATACCTGCTCAAAAACTGCTCACCATCCCCAAATGGATCACCACAGTTTTTAAAACAATTAAATGGGGTCAGTTACTGCATTCACAATATATGATAATACAACAACAATTACACAGTCACAATTCTCCAACACCGTCACATCACCATTCACCTGGCTAGCCTGAAACTCTAGCCCTGCCAGATTACGACCGCAACCAGTAGTCCACACCGCCAGTGGGAGACCGCAACCGTTCTCACCTAAGCCCCGCTCATCTTTACCGAACGAAAACCCATGCTCCTTAATATGCACATCCCCTCTTATGGCGGGTTCCACAAGGGGCAAATCAAGGGCGTGAAGCCACTCCCGCAAGTGACTCCACTCAGCCGAGGGAGCACCTCACGAACCACGGACAATTAACAACAACCAAGTACAATACCAACATTCCCAAGTCAATTACGATATAATCAAATGCCAATAACCAACAACCAACAACCAACAACCAACAACCATCTCATAATAATGTATACAATAACTGAGTATGAAACCCTATCTGGAATGCAATCACCACAAATCGACATAACAACATATCAAAATCGCTCCTCTACAAAATCACCTCCTATCAACATATAATCATACAATCACAATATGTAATCAACAATACTCCCAAAACCCACCCAAATCACCCAATTAGGGTTTAACTAAAACTGACGGATTAACATAAAAACTGTACTAGGATCTTACCAACAATACAACGATCTCAAAGTTGTAAAGAAATATGGAATCCGATGACTCAAGCCCTTGGATTTGATAGCAATGTGAGAGAAGAATGCCACGTAGTTTTTGTTTTCTCTTTGTAAAATGCTTAGAATAAAATAAAGGTAAAAGAAACGGATGAAAGTACTTTATATATCATTCTCGCGTTGCTATCAAAACCCGGCTAAAAACCCATAAGAACCCACGTACTCGATCGAGTAACTGAGGTAGCCGATCGAGTAGCCCCTACTCGATCAAGTTGCTCCTACTCGATCGAGTACCCATCAGGCAGAACACTGTCCAGAACGCAAAACTAACTTACTCGACAGAGTAAGCTTTACTCGATAGAGTACCCAATAGCTCATAAATACGTAGTATTACAGGTACAATAAGCCCCAAACTCAACATTTCCTTTCACATGTAACCGTCTTAAGACGAGTTTCTAAGCACAAACAAGATGAATCTCACCCATAAAAATGACCCAATTCAAACACGTATATACACTTGATACGGGGGTAAGGGGAGTGGCTCAAATTAACATTTAGAAGTCACTCAAAAAAATCCACAAAACACACTCATCAACACCTATATACACGGTTTCTAGACAATTTGAGAAGCCGTCTTAAGACAAAATTTTAAACATGAAAGGGATGGAATTTCTTACATACAAACAACCTAATACATACATGTATGTATAAATAAGACGGAAATTAAAAAATTGACTCAAATCACATGTCAAATCGACTCAAAAACAGTCCATGAATTCACCCATACACCCGGTTTCAAGTAACTTGTGAAGCCGTCTTAGGAAAACTTTTTAAGCATAATAAAGATGGAAATTATCACATACAACCAACCTAATTCACATATGTATATACACTTGAGACGGAAGCAAGAAATGTGGCTCAAATCGACAGCAATAAGTCGACCAAAATAGCCCATAAACACGGCTCTACCACACGGTTCAAAGGCTATTGTGATACCGTCTTAAGACAAAATTTTGAGCATAAAAAATATAATATCCATCCAAATAAATTACCCAATCCGTTTACCCACTTCACCATAAATCCAAAGGTACCATCTTTTCTCAAAATAGATAAGTAAAACTTGTATAAAACCGTCTTAAACTAACACCACAAGAAACTTGGCAAGATGAACACCTTTTTGTCACAAAATAGCAACACAACACATAAACACATATAAATTTCAATATAATGTCGAGTAATCCAATCACCGTTACCTTAGCTTCTTCAATCCTCTATAGAATCATTCACCTCAAAGCTATCCTCCTCCAAATTGTCCAAATTCACACCTAAAAGTAACCTAAGACATTAGCGTAAGGTCTCGAACCATAAATGGATCGGCCGAGAATAAAAGGGAAGTAAAGTTGGTATTTTATTACATAAACAGATGGAGAACGAAATGGGGAAGAAATAGGCACAAAAATCACTTAATTTGGTTAAGAATTGAGTGATTTATGGAGTTTTTTGTGAAATGGTGGAGATTGTAACAATGGTGATTGGGTGAAGGAGGAAGTTGCTGAAATTTGTGCACAAAATGAGAGGGTAGGATTATCTCCGAAAGATTGGCGGAACGGTTGAGATAAGGGGAAGGTCCATTAGTCAATTTAGGCCCAAGACACCTAAATTGAGTCGATTTTTGTTAAAAAATACGTCTGAAGTCTACTATAACTTGAGTAAAAAATTATTATCATTATTATATATAACTAAAACTATATATATTTTTATGAAAATTAGATTTCAAAAATATAATTATTTAAATAAAGCGATAAAATATTTTAAAGCATTTTACTAAAAAGCGGGTGTTAAAATCACCCCTCCTTTTAAAAAGTTTCGCCCTCGAAACTTGAAGCAAGGGAGATTACCTCATGAGAACAAAGTAGGGTACTTGATACGCATAGTAGCTTCCGGTTCCCACGTCTCTTCTTCCACATTACCACACTTCCACAACACCTTCACTAAGGGCACAACTTTACTCCTCAACTTCTTATCCTTCTTATCCAAAATGCAAATCGGTCTCTCTTCAAAAGAAAGACTAGGCTCAAGCTCGAAAATTTTATTTTGCAACACATGACTTGGGTCGCTAATGTACTTCCTAAGTTGAGACACATGAAAAACATCATGAACTTTACCCAAACGCGAAGGCAAATCCAATTTGTAAGTCACGACACCAATTGTTTTCACAACATCATAGGGTCCAAAGTACTTTGGACTCAACTTTCCTTTGACTCCAAATCTCTTTACTCCTTTCATAGGTGATACTTTTAAGAACACCTTATCACCAACTTCAAACTCCAAGGGTCGACGGCAAACATCGGCATAAGACTTTTGGCGATCTTGAGCGGCTTTCATTCTTTCTTGGATGATCTTCACTTGGTCAATCGTTTCAGCTAGCTTGTCGGGTCCTAAATCACGAACATCACTTGCTTGATCCCAACAAATTGGACTACGACACTTCCTCCCATACAAGGCTTTATAAGGAGCCATCTTTATAGAAGCATGATAACTGTTGTTGTAGGAAAATTCTACCAAAGGTAAGCTCTTCTTCCAACTAGTATGGAAGTCAAGGGCACAAGCACGCAACAAATCTTCAAGAGTTTGAATCGTCCTTTCGGTTTGTCCATCGGTAGCGGCATGAAAAGCGGTACACATCAACAACTTACTACCCATAGCATCTTGTAAGGCCTTCCAAAATCTCGAACAAAACCTTGGGTCACGATCCGACACGATCTCCTTGGGAACACCATAGTAACGAACGATGTCCTCAACATAGGCACTAGCAAGTCAATCTAAACTCAGTCTCCTTGATAGGAATGAACCTAGCACACTTTGTCAACCTATCCACAATCACCCATACGGCATCTTTTCCACCAACGGTATTAGGCAAAGCCATAAAAAAATCCATGGAGATGGACTTTCATTTCCATAAAGTCACATCCAACGATTGTAGCAAACCTCTGAGTCTCTTATGCTCAATCTTCACTTGTTAACAAGTGAGACATTTTCCAACATAAGTCACAATGTCTTTATTCATGTTAGGCCACCAAAATTTAAGCTTCAAATCCTTATATATCTTGTCTCCTCTAGGATGAATTGAATAAGGGGATAGATGAGCTTCATCAAGAACTCTCTTTCTCAAATCAACGGCATCAGGGACATACATGCGGCTTTGGTAATGAAGATATCACTAGCATCAATCTCACAATCTTTAGCTTTCCCTTCAAGAAGCTTGGCTTGAAATATTTTGAAAGTAGCATCATCCACTAAGTTATCACGAATCTCACGAAGAAGAACGGGTTCGGCAACCATAGCACCAAGGTAAGCAAAACCACTATCCACAAGTTGCAAATTTAACTTACAAAACTCGGTACAAATGTCATCGGGAAGTACACGGATAGCACTTAAGGAATAAGTTGACTTTCTACTAGGGGCATCGGCAACTACATTTGCCTTTCCTTCATGATATAACAATTCCACATCATAGTCATTCACTAACTCCAACCATCGTCGTTGCCTCATATTTAACTCCTTTTGTGTGAAAATATACCTCAAACTCTTATGATCATTTTAGACATGGCAATAAAATACAATGAGGTAATGTCTCCACATCTTTAAGGCATGAACACCGGCGGCTAACTCAAGATCATGAGTGGGGTAGTTCACCTCATGAACTCTCAACTGTCGCGAAGCATAAGAAAAATCTCTCCTATTTTGCATAAGAACACAACCTAAACCCATCTTAGAAGCATCACAAAACACATCAAACTCTACTTCATCCTCGTGTGAAAACGGGAGCGGTAGTCAACCTTCTCTTCAACTCTTGGAACGCTTCCTCTCAAGCTTCGGTCCATAAGAACTTGGTATCTTTCTTCAAAAATTGAGTCATCGGTCTAGTAAGCTTAGAAAACTCTTTCACAAAACGACGGTAATAACCCGCCAAACCCAAGAAACTACGGATCTCACCAACATCGGTTGGGCTCTTCCATTCTATCACGGTTTTAATTTTTGATGGGTCCACCATAACACCTTCCTTGGATATTACATGACCAATGAAAGACACCTTAGACAACCAAAATTCACACTTATAGAATTTGGCAAACCACTTTTGACGACGTAGAATCTCCAAGATAGTACGAAGATGATCGACATGCTCCTCTTCGGACTTAGAAAAGATAAGAATATCATCAATGAAAACCACAACACACTTGTCCAAGAACTCACTAAAATTTCGGTTCATTTGGTCCATAAAGATAGCGGGAGCATTGGTTAGTCCAAAGGGCATCACCTTAAACTCAAAATGTCCATATCTCGTGATAAAAGCAATCTTAGGGATGTCATACTCACGGACAGGAATTTGATGATAACCGGTTCTCAAATCAATCTTTGAAAAAGTAGAAGCACCTTTAAGTTGATCAAACAAATCTTCAAGCCTTGGTATAGGGTACTTATTTTTGATAGTAACACGGTTGAGCTCACGATAGCCGATACAAAGTCTCATGGATCAATCTTTCTTCTTCACAAAGAGAACGGGAGCACCCCAAGGTGAGGCAATAGGTCGAATAAATCATTTCTTAATCATCTTATAAAGTTTCTTCCTCAACTCCTTTAGTTTGGTTGGCGCCATACGGTAGAGAGCTTTAGCAATTGGTCCGGTTCCGGGCACGAGGTCGATAGAAAGTTCTACATCATGCTCGGGAGGTATCCCGGGGAACTCCTCGGGAAAGACATCGGCGAATTCAAACCACGGGCACTTCTTCAAGCTTCGGCAAAGAAGAAGAAGTAGAAGTCACCACACACAAAAAGACTTGGTATCCTTTCCTCTCCATACTTATCAACTTCAAAGCGGAAATCAACTTCACACCTTCTTGGGAACAGACTCCTTTATAGGAAACATGGGTGCCTAGCGGGCTCTTGAGGCGAATCTTTTGATCTCTACACGTGAATCTTACATCGTACTTAGACAACCAATCCATTCCCAAAATTAGATCGAATTCCTCAAGGGGAAAACGAAGTAGGCTAGTGGGGAAAAAAGTTCTCAAAATTATGATAGGGACATCGGAAAAAGAGTAGGAACATGAAATAATTTCTCCGGATGGTAAGGATATAGGGGTATCCTCACTAGGTATAGGCTCAAGGGTTAGCTTTTCCGAAAACTTGGAATATATAAAAGATAAAGATGCGCCGGTGTCGAAAAGAATAAGGCATGGTTGATCAAGAATTGAGAACATACCCGCAATGATGTTGGGATGAGCGGCGGCTTCTGCTCGACTCATGACATAGATAGTTCCTCTTGGCTTGGCTTTAGGGATAGGATCATCCTTCTTCTCGGGACAAGCATTGACACGATGTCCGGGCTTCTTACAAATGTATCAAATCAAGGGTCGATTGTAGCATCCGACTCCGGGGTGTAAGCCTTGCTTACAATTGAAGAACTTGCGAGATTTCTGAAAGTTGAGGTTGTTGTTGCTTGGTTGGGAAACTTGTCCACTTGACTCTTGTCCTCTTGGCTCTTGTCCTCTTGACTCTTGTACTCTTGGCACAAATATCTTCTTAGCAAAGTTTGGTGTGGAAGAAGGCACAAAGGGTCTCTTGCCATGAAAGTTAGGACGGTAGCAATTAGATAAGGAACGAGTCTTAGCATACATCATCTCCAATAGCCTTCAAGGAACTCTCGGCTCAAAGAGCATCATCATAGACCGCCACAAAGCTCGTGGAGTCTCTTCTCGCCATACTTTCCAACTTGGGATTCAACTTGCTCTTGTAGAAGTAAACACGCTCTTCTTCATCTTTCACGAATCTTGAAGCATAATGAGCAAGATCATTGAACTTGTCGGTGAAAGCTTAAACGGATAGCCCTTCTTGCTTGAAATCAATGAACTCTTTCAATTTTTGTTGCTTGAGTTCCTTAGGGTAGAAACGAGTTTCCACAAGAGACTTGAAGTGATTCCAATCAAAGGTGAGGTCTTGAGTGACGGAAGGTCCGGTTATAGTCCACCATCTATCGGCCTTCTTTACAAGGAAATGAGAGGCAAAGCTTCACTTTGTCTCGATCCTTGACATCATAAAGAGAGAAATTCTTCTCCATGTCACGAAACCATTCCGAAAGCTCAATACGATCCACTTCACCACCATAGGTTCTAGCTTTGTTTCTTGCGAGTTGGCTTGCAATCCAAGCAAAACTTCCTTGTCGGTCTCCTCCTTGTGGAACGAGATTGGCATTCATAAGAACATTGGTATTTTGTTGATTTTGGAGAATTTGAGTAAGGGCTTGCATGATAGTATTTTCCACATTGGTTGGTCGCACCATCTTAGCTTCTTAGGGCACAAAAGAAATCAAACAAGTTAGTACCTAACAAATAGCACATACAAAGAGGCTACCAACTTAGATCCTTAGTTCTACCCATCTCTCATTCATTATTCAAGGTCAAGTTCAAGTTTAAGTTTGGGGTACACGTGTGTACGTTGGGAGCAACGTAGGCTCTGATACCAACAATGACACCCCGCGATAAAGCGGAAAGTAAAACTAATAAATTCAAGTGGAAAATGTGAAATTTTTGAAACTTTTATTTAATAGATAAGGTTTAACATGCAGGATTCACTAGTAGAAAAAGTCTCATTGACATCGTTTATTTTACCCCATTTACATCGCTTTTGTGGCGATGTTTCTGGGGGCGACGTATTTAGTATTTTTACCAAAACATCGGTTCTAAAATCGATGTAAATAGCATACAATATACATCGGTTATAGGTGAAAACCGATGTTAATAGTGCCTCAATTACATCGCTTTTGGTCTAAAACCGATGTAAATATTATCATTATTTACATCGGTTTTGGTGCAAAACCGATGTAACATCAACCTTATTTACATCATTTATTGACTAAATCGATGTAAATAGGAATTTTTTTAATTAAAAAAATTATATTTTTCTAGACTATTTTCTTTTTTCTGAAGCCCAATTTATCACCAGCTCCGGCCATTTCATGAGGAAATCATGTCTTGAGTAAGGAAACATTTGGCTATGAAATCATGTATCATTTCATGAATAAATATCTATCAACAACCAATACCAGTAACAGCTTATGGCTTCAACAAGCGGTACATAATGAATATCCTAAACAAACAATAGACAAACTTGTTTCTCTAAAGTGGGACTGGAAAATTCTACCTAAATTACTCTTGACTTTTGAAAATATGCCTGTTTAAGATAATAAGTTCCACTTCCAAGTTATGTATGAAGGAAATGTAGATCTATATACATACTCATATATGTTTAAACTAATTTGTCATAAAATTAAACATGGATTTTATGCATGCAAACATTAATATAAGAAGATAAGAAAACATTTTCTCACCATAATGATTTCGGTCATATAGGGCTTTAACAAGATCTCCTTCTTGTTAGTTCTTGAGCTTTCCATTAATGGATGAACATTCTTGACTTCAAATTAGAAGCCCTCCAATTAGTTGCACCCAAGACAATCCCTTAAACCCACAAATAAACATGTACTAGATGTTTGCAATGTAGTTTACCTTAAAATCTATTACTAATACTCATATACTACTTCTAGTAATCTTAGTAATTTATATGAACAATTTAGATTAAAATCTCATCCTTTTTGATGAAGATGGAAGAGAGAGAAGAGAGGAAATTCTACATGAACATTTTTGCATGTAATTTGAATGGATATTCATTAAAGAAATAGTAGAGTAAAAACTACTCTAATGTTAGAGGGAGCACGGTTTTGGGGGAGGTAATGGACCAATATATTGTCCTTCCCTTTATGCTTTTGACCTTATCTAAACCTTAGGCATGTAAGGCTAGGCAAGTAGAGTCATAATGATATTTTAGCTTATTAAAATAAATCACCCACCATCCTCTAGACCCTCTTAATTTCGGTCCATTATGTATAAAATGGACTACCATTTTATTTTTTGTCAATTTGTCATTTGTCACACAATATGTCACATGTAGTATGATACATGTTACTAATTAATTAAATGCATATTTATCACATAAATATCATTTTATAAATTAATTAAATTACATTCAACAAATTGACTAGTGATACTTGATCACATAAATAAAATGGGTCATATAGTTATAATTCACAACTTCTTGTAATTATAATTAACCATTCATTCTTATCTTTATTGTTTCTCAAACAATAAATAATTTTAGCAACAAAGCATTTTATTACTAAAATAAATCTTATTTAATCCCATTACAATAAGATATCAATATTCTCTTTCTCACAAATCGAATTGTTCAATTTTTAAGGAATTAATTAATCTGTATCGGTATACAACTAATTAACCTTTTCAATTAAGGGAATCGTCCTTTAGGTGTGACCTCAAGGGATCAACTGATCACCACCGTCGCACGACAGTAATGTCAAACTCTAGCCAGCCAATCATTACCGATATGTGTGGACCAGTTGACTATATATGTAATGTATCATCCCTTCCGTATTCTTGAAATGAGATTTAATAATGATATTTAAATCATGTGATCGCACTATTGTTGAGGACACATTTCCCAACAATGTGTGTGCAAGAGCTTGTGCATTTGAAAGTTCAATCCCCTGCAAGAAAGAATTATAACCGCAACATTAGTTATCAGATTTTTATTCGCGGAATTGAGGCTAACCCATAAACATTCCTAGGCAAGTGATAAAAATGGCCACAATAACGATGAGCACATGGCAGCAAAACATAATCCCATAAACTCTTAGAACATGATTCTTAAAACTCTTATCAAATACTGCGCCTAAATATAGTACGGGTAGTGTATACGACTCCAAAGTATGAATATAAAAAAAAAACGAACCGTATCTATACGTAAAATTCAAATGACGTCATTACATAATACTCCCTCCTATTCACCGTTTTCTTCCCTATTTCTTTATTCGGATTATTCGGGTTTTCTTCCCTATTTCCTTTTTTGGGTTGATTTGTGTGGTCCAAATTAAATTACATGTGGGGTAGTGTGTTTTGTGTGGTCCAAAATCGATTTCTTATTCCTAGTGCAAAAAGGAAAGGGGAAGAATATAGTGAATAGGAGGGAGTATATAATAGTAATAATATAATTACAAAGACAACAAAATAACAAATATTAGGTACTAGGCTTTTTTAGGCATCAAGCTTATTATATATTTATTACTTAAAAGAGATTCAGAGCTGTGCAAATATTATGATTACTACTACTACTACTGTTTCTCAAAGAGCCACACATTATGAGCTATAACTGTAACTCTGTTAGTTAACTTGGTATGGTTTTGCGACTGCAGTTATTGTTAGAACTTATAGTTACCAACCTGTTAAAAAAGTAGATAAATAAAAGTTCTTGCTTTCTAAGGAAATAAAGAATACCTCAAAAAGTAGTGTTTTAATTTTCTGCACATATTTCAACATCAAAAAATCAGGAACCACCATGACCACAATCTCATCTTCATCTTCGACATGCTTCCTGCAAGTAAGAAGAGCATATACATGAACAACATTTTGCATTGACAAGTTGACAACAGAAGATCAGTATCAGAGAGCTTATACAATTCAGAAATCAGGAGAGATTTCTACAAGACCATCTACATCTTGGAAGCACAACAACAAAACAGTGACATACTCCAGCGAAACAAAGGCTTCCAAGTTCAGCCTATGGCGATGTAACTCGGAATCGGAAACATGCAGCCGTCCCTTGTGTTAAGCCTCTTAAAAGCACAAAGATACTGTTCTCTTATGACCCTTAATGAAAAATGCATTCAGGAACCACATATGTAAAAAGGCCAATACCTAGAGAATCCAAAAGCAGCATCTTTCCATTTATACTTTTGAGTGCGGCAGCCCCTGTACCTGGAAGATAACTTTCACTCGCTATTAAAGCAAGTTGGAATGTTTGGTTATGCAGAATACATCGAGGATTATGAAATAAAGACCTTGTTGATAAGAATTATTTGCCAGCAGAGGACTGGTCACAAAGCCTACAGCAAGATGAGTCTAGTATGAACTATGGAATAATGCTTTTAGTAAACTATAAACTGTCATAATTTTCTTAAGAACTCTTTCCTCAAGGCTGGCATCTAATATACGTTTGAATTTTCAGATAAATTAGTGATTTTTCTCAGTAATTAAACATAAGTTTCATCAAACCTGACATCTTGTTTCTTCGAAAAGAGTATCTTAGAAACCCCTTGATAGTTTCCATAGCTCGGCTTGTGCACCTTCATCATCCAAAAACAACAGCTGAGGTATCAGAAGCTCAACCTGTTGATCAAGGGTAAAGACGATTTTCAACAAAAATATTTCCGAACTTTCGTTAATCTCATAATAATCCGACCTTTAGCGTCTTCTTTAAATGCACCTCTCATAAATTAGACCTGGTATAGCAGGTTAAGTAGCAGGTTAATTGACTTTTTTATTTTTAGGGAAACATAATTGGTTACTCCACTTTCCCAAACCCATATCTCAACCCCTCCTCTCCTCTTGTAACTCCTTCTGATATGCTTCTTTGATTCTTCTTTCCAAATTATTAATTAGTCATTTTCATCTCAATTAAACAAGGTGACCAAATTTATCTCAACTCTATGCCATCTCAACTGCAAATCTATCCTCATTACTCCCTCTCCTCAACAAAACATAATCAACCCCACAGCAGCAAATTAATGTCACGAGTGTGTAAATACAACCAGTATTGAGTTGATTTGTTTTTCTTTGCGGTCCATTCATTCAACTCTTCTAATTTTATAGTCACATTTAGTACTTGGATGAATAATGGAGAAAATGGAAGTGTCGGATATTTTGAATACATAGGACTCCCTATATTGGCCCCTTGTTTCGCCTCACTCACCATGGCTGCCAACTCCAGTCATCAGCGGCAAGCATTACTTTTTTCAATCCCGGTGTCGTTGAACCCGCCATGGCTCCACCCTGCACCATCCAGCTTGTTCACCATCAACCAGTATAACAAAGATAAGACCATATATATACTTCCAATTATTGCTCTATCATGAAATCAAACAACACTGATATAATGGAAAAACAATAAGAAAAGTATGATTCATATTACCTTAATCGATCAAACAACAGCGTCGAAGCAGGCGATCGATTGAATGATATATAGCGGGCGTGACAGTGTTGATCAGAGGAGCTGAAGTTAAAAATTCACCCTAATTCAAAGTCTAAATAAACTTATCACACCAAATATACCATAAATTAACCAATAACCCTAATTCATATTCTACGAAAAATCCCGAAATCAATATAACTTAACACCAAAATTAGTCATAATTACAATAAAAAAATTACCAATCCTAATAAATTCTGGAAAACTAAGTAGGAATTTATGTCTAATTAAAAAGAAACACAAAAAAAATTTCGAATAGAAAAAAAAAAGAGGGAAAACGGACCTTAACTTGGAAGGATATCAGAATCAGACGACCGCTGATGTCAATCCTGAAGTATCACAGTACAAAAACAAAAAAGGGAAAACAGGGGGAAATTTCAGAACTTGATGATATGTGATATGGCCAATCGAGTTTAAGACATGTCGGAACTCACCTCTTAGAAGGTTTGCTCCGACTATGAGTGTCACACAAGGACTTTGTTGCTTCCCTACAAGAAACAAGAAGACGTTTAGGGAAGACTAATCGTCTTTGTATGCAACATTCTTGGTCTTTTCGATCCAAAGATAGCAATTCGCTTAAATAATTAGTGCTTACTACTTAATACTAAGGCGATCAATTTAAATAATGATTGTACTCTCTGAACTAGCCTACTTAAAACATCTGAAAGCATTTATAGAAGCGGCGACATTTTGGCAGATAAGTTGCACCGTGGCTATTAAAGTATTTAGCGAGAAAAAAAAAAGAGAGATACCCCAACATCTCACCGCCATCTTGTATACCACTCTCGAAGAGGAGCACTTCTACCAATCAAAGCAATAGCTTCAGAGAGGGACGACTCAATGATAAATCCAATGATCTTTATACAAAACCATAAAGCATTGGATTGTAAGACTAATCATAAACTCTAGCAATGCAGGTAATTCAGCAGCTTATTTTTACCAAATTACACTAAATGAAATGACTGACGTCTCTTGCATGCTAGAACAGTGGAACTTAATGCACATCCAAATTCACACTAAAGTAAAGGACTGCAAAAGTATGAAATGAAGTCATGGAGAGGGCGTGAAGAGATGACTACAATGATAAATCGAATAATTTGGATATGAAACTAGAAGGTAGGTAATGGATTGTGAAAGTATGCAATTCATATAAAAGCATAGAATTAACAGAATGTGTTTATGTTAGAAACGAGAATGCGAATTTAAATAAGCACATAAATATATACCGATCCAACAGTACTTGGCGCTAATAGATGTGATATATTGAAAGTTCTGAGTTTCCTGATAGATTTTCTTGCAAACTTATTGACCTTTTCCATCATGGATAAAGGCCGTCCCACCTGCAAATATAATACAAACGTCTTAACTTAAGGCCGTTCCATCTGTTCCCCATTTGTAGGATTAATTGATCTTTGCAAACGATTGAATCATCAGTCAATCTTGAACACATATTTCCATTCAAGCTCATGAAATTGCATACCTTGGAGAGTAATGGCTCAACGCTGGTTCCATCAGATGCTCCATTTGGAGGGTCTATGGTCACTACAGCATGACGGCCACTTCGCGATCCACGACTACTTTCATCTGCTGTTGTTTTCATTATAGCATATACATAAGACCATATATATACCGCTCCTACCTGCCAATTGTCACAATAAGTGCTTTTATGACGTTACCAACTAAGCTAATTGACATCAGCGGTATAGAAATTTTCTGATGGTTGGCGGCGAGGCGGTTCGTGGTAGTTGGAGCGAAGTGACGGTGCGGGGAAGATGATTGTCGAGGATGATCTAAAACTGTAAAAGGAGATGGTAATCTTATTTTTAGTTGGGGTTAGATGTTAGGGTTTAGGGAGATGAAAAATCCACTAGGCGTTGGTTTGTGTACATTAACCAAATTCTCTTTGTTACAGCGTTTATGTTAAACCGATGTTAATGAGAATGCTTAATTGCTTTCACATCGATTTTAACAAAACCGATGTTAGAACTGATGACACTAATATTCTATTACATCGCTTTTTAAAGTAACCGACATAAAAAAAATGCAATCAATTGACATCGGTTTTTGAAAGAATCGATGTTATTTACGAACATTTACATCGTTTCAACTAAAAGCGATGTTATTGTGGCGATGTCAATAGGACTAATTGTACTAGTGATTCATTAAAATTCGACGGAGAGAAAAATATATGGAAATAAAATAAAGGTTATTACAAACATGATAGCCAAAAATCGGGAAAATATATCCCACGAATGACAAGACGAAAATAGGTGAGTTTAGCAAACGATAAATAAAGTCCAACGGTCAAGGTACTCGCTAGCTCACACATGTCTTCACCCCATATAAACACCAACTAATACCTGTCATTCATGAAACATGAATGTCACAGTCAGTGGGGAGTAACTCAAGATTCTCCCAGCCATATTATGTCAAAATAAACGTAACAAAGAACTCAATTACGCAAGGCATAGAAAATAATTGTAAGCAACATGAATATTAAATGCCACATGATAAAATTTGTCAATTAAATGAAGAGAGCAACTTAGGCAATTACTAGCATATCATGAGTTCATCTAATCATGTGAGGCATTTGAATAAAAGAAAACAAGTAAACGTTAATTAGTCATGAACACGCATCCCAAGTAAAAATGACATATGCAACCATCCAAAATGCAAGACATTTACTACTCTTACACTATAATTTTTCCCGGGTAGGACTACGATAACAATATGGTCCTAGTCTAAAGCTGGTCAGACTCTCGGAATAATTATTTCCGATTCAACATACGGTAGAACAGCCCGTATCCAAGACTTGGTGACAGAACGAAAATCGAGTACCCCAATCGTCAGAACAGCACGAAAGTGGCGGAATGACTAAGATAAATCTCACTTGCCAGAACAGCACAAGTGGGCCAAACCCGTACTTGTCAGAACAGTACAAGTAGGGCGTAAATATAAGTCAAACAAAAGGTATACCAAAATGACAAATTCATATGGATACGACCTATTTTAATTAAACAAGCAGAATAACTCACTCGTATTTGAAATACGATAAATAAATGAGAATGAATGAATTAAAGTTCATATTATAGATAAATTAAGCCATTTCATATACTTATGACGTGAATAAATAATAAGTTCCACATTTATGATTCATGTGAGAAATATATAAATGAACGGTAAATAATGAATTTAGGATACATAGAACATATGACGGAATTAAAATTAATTAAACCCGAACACCATTATTTCACGGTCAAAAATTAGCCCAACCGAGGCTACGGCCTAGCCATACCCAGCCATGGCCTAGCCACAGCCTGGCACGGCCTGGTAGCAGCTCCTACACGGCCAAAACAGGCGGGTACAACAACCCCTAAACTCAAAATTTCCTTCCACATGTAACCGTCTTAAGACGAGTATTCTAAGCACAAACAAGGCGAATCTCACCCATACAAATGACCAAATTCAAACAAGTATATACACTTGATACGGGGTTAAGGGGAGTGACTCAAATTAACATTTAGAAGTCAATCAAAGCAGTCCGCAAAACACACTCATCAACACCTATATACACGATTTCTAGACAATTTGTGAAGCCGTCTTAAGACAAAATTTTAAGCATAAAAGGGGTGGAATTTCTTACATACAAGGATGTACACATAAGACGAAAATTAAAAAATTGACTCAAATCACCTGTGAAATCGACTCAAAAACAGTCCATGTATTCACCCATACACCCGATTTCAAGTTACTTGTGAAGCCGTCTTAAGATAAAATTTTAAGCATAATAAAGATGGAAATTCTCACATACAACCAACCCAATTCACATATGTATATACTCTTAAGACAGAAGCAAGAAATTTGGCTCAAATTGACAACAATAAGTCTACCAAAACAGCCCATAAACACGGCTCTACTACACGGTTCAAAGGGTATTGGGAAACCATCTTAAGACGAAATTTTGAGCATAAAAAATATAATATCCATCCAAATAAATTACCCAATCCATTTAACCACTTCGGCATGAATCCAAAGGTACCATCTTTTCTCAAAATAGATAAGTAAAACTTGTATAAAACCGTCTTAAACTAACACCACAAGAAACTTGGCAAGATGAACACTTTTTGTCACAAAAGAGTAACACAACTCATAAACACATATAAATTTCAATATAATGTCAATTAATCCTATCACCGTTACCTTATCTTCTTCAATCCTCTATAGAATCATCCACCTCAAAACTATCATCCTCCAAATTGTCCAAATTCACACCTAAAAGCAACATATAGGACATTAGCATAAGGTCTCGGACCAAAAATTGCTCGGCCGAGAATAAAAGGGAAGGAAAGTTGGTATTTTATTACATAAACAGATGGAGAGCGGAATGGGGAAGAAATAGGCATGAAAATCACTTAATTTGGTTAAGAATTGAGTTATTTATGGAGTTTTTTGTGAAATGGTGGAGATAGTAACAATGGTGATTGGGTGAAGGAGAAAGTTGCTGAAATTTGTGCACAAAATGAGAGGGTAGGGTTATCTCCAAATGATTGGTGGAAGGGTTGAGATAAGAGGAAGGCCCATTAGTCAATTTAGGCCCAAGACACCTAAATTGAGTCGATTTTTGCTAGAAAATACGTCTCAAGTCTACTATAACTTGAGTCGAAAATTATTATCATTATTATTATTATTATATAACTAAAACTATATATATTTTTATGAAAATTAGATTTCAAAAATATAATTATTTAAATAAAGCGATAAAATATTTTAATGCGATTTTAGTAAAAAGCGGGCGTTACAATGAACAAGTTTTGGTCTCATGAAAGTAGAAAGGACACCATGTCAAATGCTATTTCAAATTGTTGTTAATCAATTAGAAGTGTTGGAGAATTCCCATTCATTTCCAAGTTTGTCTTGATTTTCATCTTTTTCTATTAGGTATCTTATTGTGTGAATCGGTTTTATAGCATGTCAAGGAACACCCGAAGCAACCGTGGGAGGTAACCCCGCGTAAAGCTGGAAGCACCACCCGCCATTGTACCCCAGGCCGGGTATCCAGACATCGAGTTTGAAAGTGAAGCCCATAGGAACACCTTTCTTGTCTTAGTCGGGAGACGCATGGCCGCGGCTAGGTGTATGTCGGCGCGTGCTTTGAGAGCGTTGGGTATTGAGGAGGAAGTGTATAACATCTTTGAACTCCTTGGAATGGAGGGCTTATACAACCTAGAGGAGATTAGCTATCGAAACCTTATTCTTGAGTTCTTGAGTTCGTTTGCCTTTAACAAAGAGGATCATTCGGTGTGTTTTAGGCTTAAGAACACCTCGTTTCACTTAACTAGTGATGAGATAGCGACTCATTTGGAGGTAGGTAAGAGGCTCGTGTATGAGTATGATAAGGTGGAGAAGGAATTGAATGCCATGAAGATCAATATACGAGTAACCAACACAACCCGGTGAATGCCATGAAGATCAATGATGTGGAGCATCCCGTCTTGAGGATCTTTTTGCGTCTATTGACTCACCTTCTTTATGGGAGGAAAGACGTAAGCAAGCTTAATTCATTGGAAGTGTTACTTTTAAGTTCTTGCCTTAACCCTTACCGTGAGGAGATCTTCCAGTTTAGCCCCGTGTCTATGGTATGCCATGCATTTGAGAGGATGGCTTCGTCGGATAAGTGCTCTTTAGATTGCGGTGCTTTGGTGACTCGGTTGGCCAAAAAGTTGTTAAAATATAAACCGGGGGAGGCGGACAGGCCCTTGTCTGCCGACGTGGTGTACTTTGATATAGACTATATGAAGAACATCCAATGGCTCGTGGATGGGAAGGAAAAGGGTGTTTATGCATGGAGAGCGGATGAGGAATGGTACATGAAGCATCCCGCAAGGGGGAAATTGCCCGCGACCGGACAACTAGGTGAGGTGAGACCGCCCCGGACAATACGGAGTGAGCTCATACCCCTCCACCACCTCATGTTCCATTTATTCAAGATCTTCATCTTTCTCTATGCCCATGCCACCTCCACCCTACACCGGAGGATATGCTCAACCCCCACCAAGCTATGACCATAATTATAACATGGCGGGGCTCACCCACCGTATGAAAACCGACTTAGTGATGAGGGACATTCACGGGATGGCTTGGAACCCAGAGGTAATACCCCCTCATCGCCCTAGTTATTGGTCCAGAATGGGAGACACCTTAGGAGTCTTTAGGATATATGGTGTTTCCATATCGGAGTGGGGTACTAGGATTACGCACGATGATGAACACTAGCTTGATCCTTGGGCGGGACCTCACTACACTAATGGAAGCTTATTTGGCAACGCTCCTCAAGGAGGTGGGAGAAGAGAAGGCACGTCCGGGGCGGCAATGGAAGAAATGGAGCAAGAGGAGGACGATAATGACAATTATGATGAGGGTGAGGAGGAACAAGTGGAGGAAGAAGAGGAAGAGGAGAGCGAAGGGGACAGAGAGCAAACCACGGCAAAGAAGCACGAGTATAGTGGCGACACTAGGGACGCACCCACAATGCCGAGCCCGGGCGCTAACCGGACCCCTGTCAGGCATCGTGACACCACACGAGCCCCTCTGTACTCTAGTCATTAACGTGCACGTTTCTCTTAGAGTGGGAAGTTCTAAGAGGCGACCCAATCGTAAGATAGTCTCCCAACCGCCTTACGTCTCCTCAACAACCACATCTCCACTATATTCTCCACTATATACAATAAACATAATGAATGTAAACTGTACTATAATATTCCAATATACAACTCATAATGGGACTCACTCCCAAACTTTCTATGAACAACAACTCCTCTAATATTCCGACTCTTCGAGTCGTCACAACTCAATACCATACTATAATGCATTTTCGACACTACGTGATCCCCACAACAATCCCCAAATATCACAATATGACGGTAATACGACTTATACCATGGAAGCAATGATAAATTACACGCCAATAAGTATTCACATTATCAAAAGCGAGTAGGATAAATCTAAATAGGAGGCCTCCTAATTCGGGGAACCAATTTATGTTAAGCACGCATTCATTGGGAAAGGCCGAATTCTTTGAAGCAACCTAAAGATGTCGAATCCATCAGAGCTTTATTATTGATTTTGAGAATGTTGACTGTGGACATGGGCCACCGCCGATCCGTGGACGTAGGCCACCTACACGCCAAGCCAATCTGTGGACGTATAGCGGTCGGAAAGCCACGTTTGGAGGCGTCGAAATGCTTTCGACCGGATCGTATTAGATCGGTCGGTTTTGTCTCGGCAAAGGTCTCGAAACGATGTTTGAGATTTTCGTAGTCACCACCAAGCATTTTTAGGATGCCTCGGACCCATTCGAATCCACTTTATACCTAAGTCAATCAAGGCAAAAAGCGGTGCTTGCCATAGGTACTAAAGATAAGGAATCGTCCCCCTTTAGCATCCTATCGCTAGAATGACTCTCGTACACCCTTGATAAGTCCATCCACTATCCAAAGGTTCTGAGTAAGGGGTGAGGGTACGTATTGGGATGCCCTTTAATCGGACACCCAATCCCGCCCGCGTTAGCGGCCTCTACTGATCGATCGTGGTTGTTTAAGTGTAAGAGTTGATAAAATGGTTTAAATGCATGAATGCGCATCCAAAAGTCTTAAAAAACCTGTGAATATTTTCTAAGTGGATTGTTTATGCATGTATCAAGAAATTGGTGTCAAAGTTGGATTTAGATTGATTTGCATCTGAAACGGAAATTAAACATCCATTTACCAAATTCAGATTATGGTGCTTAACACGATCCATTATTTTGAAAAGGGGTGTCAAATGACAAAGTGTAAAAACGTAAACTTATCAATCTGATCCGTCATCTAATCGGATTAACCGTAATCGGGATCCTCCTAGACAAGTGCTAAAACGAGGCAGAACAGTGCCAGGTAGCCCCTTTGGGGAGCGAGCCACACGGCGAGGGAACAAGGCCTGTCCAGGTTTTAAAATATGAAAACAGACGGCCTCTTGGGGCGCGAGTCATACGACGACCCAAGGGGCGTCTCCTGGTTGTTAAAAGGTTGTTTAGAACCGTATTTGTAATTAAATAGTTTGCAAGTACAAGTTGCATGACTCGGAATAATTACTATTATGTTAGTAATATTTGTTGTCGGATTTGCAAGTTTGAAAGGTATAGTTTACAAATAAAAATGTAAATATTTGATTTGAACTAAATATGTTAAGTTCAATTATTTGTAATTAGTCAAGTTTGTCATCGTACTCGGATTAAACCGACATGGTATGAGGAACCAAGGATGATTATGAATTATGACTAATATGTTTGCAAGTTTAAATAAGTGAGAAAAATGGTAAATAAAAGAAAAGGGTGTTAAAATACCCATTAATTTGTAATTAACCAATAATATCACCGAGTGACGGATAAAACCGTCATGGTATAAGGAACCAAGGGTGATTACATTTATGGTTAAAATACTTGTCATAAAAATGAATTAAAATGGTAAAAACCGTAAAAGGAAAGAAGTAAAAATAAAAGAAAGTGTTGAAGGGAAGACGAACTCAAACACGTTTGAGTCTGACCTGGACACCCCATTGAGGCGCGAGCCTCTTTTCATAGCAAAGGGCTTCTGTCTCAGGCCAAAACTCGGTTTTGGCTCGTTTAACCTATTTTTGAATCGTGTTATGCATTGTTCATGCTTATAAACTCACTAAAATAGTAAAGACATGAAATAAATGAGTTTTTTACACCCTCAAACTTACGTGTATTGATGTTTGCGACATAGACGACTTTAGAGACGGTTTTCTCGTAGCGACTACTCACGATCAAAGAAGTTTAAAAGAGTGCCTTAAAAAAAGATTTTGTTTCGTAAAGATGCTGAAAACATTTTGTTGAAACACATATTGATTAATGTTGAGTTGGTCGAATGGGTCGGTCGAATTCATGGCGACGGTAGCAAACAAAATGTGTAAGGCTTGTGTTTACGATCGGTAGGTCGTAAACACGTGTCGATTTTGTGATTTCGGAAGTCGGGTCTAGAAGTTTAAGGGTGAAGGAGGGGGTGGACTCTCACGTAAGAATTGTGGTGTGTGAAGGTGGGTATTTGTAGAGAAATGTGGGATGGTAGGTCGGTTGAGTTTGCTTGGAGGCTAAGCAGACACCCCATTGAGGCGCGAGGCACCTAGTGACTGAAAGGGGTGTACTGTCCCTTTCAGAAATTTGGATTTTCCATTTGTTCTAACCAATGTTTTGTTGGTTGTGATTTGTTGTCTTTGATGGTTGTTTAGCGGTGTAAGCTTACTCTTTGGTGTTATTTGGGATAGGTATTTTGTGTCCTTGACTCGAGTTTGACCCGTGTGAGTCGGGATTTGAATTTCGAGTCGGATTTGGCTCGGTGTTGGTTTTGACTCTAATTAGGGTCATTTTAATGGAAATGACATGAAAAAGACATTCATGGCATTATTTTCGATATTCGAGATTTGGTTTGACTCAGATTGACTCAGGTTGACTCGAGTTGTGGGTTTCTAAGTCGGTTTTGGGTCCGAAGACGGTTTTAACTCTAAATAGTGTTATTTTAATGCAAATGAAGTTAGAATACCATTTTTTAAATCATTTTCCATATCCGAGTAGTGCATTAAACCGTCTCATGTATAGCCAATCCACGCACGCATATCAAACACATGTTATAGTCCGATCATCATCGGGTGGTTTTTGGAAGGTGCAGATACTGGGTATCTACAGAGCCCCCACTTTGACTGAGGCTTGGACGGGGCAAAAGTCAAATTATGGTCCCCAGGTCAATCGAAGATTATAACCTGAAGGCCATTGCTATGTCAAGGCGACTCAAAAAGGTTTAAGCCAAGGACCTGTCGTCGGGAAGGGCGACGTCGAGGCGACTCGGGGATGCGAGTCAAGCACCTGCCGTCGGGAAAATTTTAGAGTCTGTCGACTTCCGATTTGGGTCGTTTAAAGTTCATTAGACTACGTATAAAGGCTCGCCAGCCATAGGAAGGAGTCATACCTGAGGCGTCTTCGGGATATGTCCTTGAATTGTTTCTTGTTTGCGCGCAAAGGCTCGCCAGCCGTGTTGAAGGTGAGTTTCGAGGCTCGTCAGCCATGTTGAATGTGCATTTTGAAGCTCGCCAGCCATGTTGATGGTGCGTTTTGAGGCTCGCCAACCATGTTGAATGTACGTTTTGAGGCTCGCCAACCATGTTAACGGTGCGTAGAGGCTCGCCAGCCATCGATGGTTGAATGATCGACTGTGGAAAATAGCTTGAAACATCAGGCTTATTTAAAGATATTGTCTGGTAATGACTTCCAACCAGGTTGACGTTGATAGGTTCGGCTAGGGGGGCAACGAACTCCAACTTGCTGGGGTCTTTAATGAACTCTGTGGGATAAATCATCTAAGCAAGACTCTATGGAAAACCATTTAGGGAGAGCATTGCATCGGGATCATGAATGATGTTGTGAGGGTCTTTGAAAGACCTGTGTGACTTCCATTTGAAAATCGGCGCTCGCTGGGGAGTTAGAAACTTCTCAGGACTCGTCGGGGATATGAGTTCCCACTTGTTGAGAGGTAGAATACATCGTGTAATCGATGCGGTTAAAGCCCTTGGACTTGACGGGTCGGTGTTTGATGGGAAGAACCCAGTACTTAGCTGGAGTGCATTTTTCTTCTCAAGATTATCTGCATGGTAAGTGACCACACAAATCCACAGTTGCATAGACAAGCATGTAGGCATGCAAGCATATAAGCACATAAGCAGTTAACATATAAGCAACTAGCATGTAATATCTCGCGTCAGGGGAGATAAGAGTTTTGAAAGTTGTGAAGCTTAAAAGCTATTAAGAGTTGGAATTTGTTGCTCATAGATCCGTGATTTTATAGATTGGAGACACATGACCATTACGACATTGATTCACACGGACGCATACTGACAGACTGACTATCAGACGGTCGTGAACGTGATACAAACTCGGTATCGACATGACACGAGGGTGACTCTGACAGAATTTGCTTATGTGTGTGCAACTCCTTAGCCAAGAAAGAGTGACAACTCGTATCAAATCCCTGAGGTAGAAGGTCCACTCGGCTGGGGAAGACGAACTGATTATCTTCTCCAGACATCCTCGCCACCATTTGCTCGTTTGAGATCCCTTCTTGAGGTATGATGATTCGGAGAGCGGAACCAAGACCTTGTCATCGTCCGAACCGAGCACTAGACTATGGGCAGTTTTATTTTGGACTGTAGTTGAGACTCAAAAGATGTTTGAAGATAAAGGATGGGTGGTGTCTTGAAAGAGAAGCCCCCAGAGTGAGAAGGGGGGAATTTGACAAAAGGATGGATGGGCGACGTCTTAAGGAAGACCATAAAAGAAAGTGCACTTTGTTGATATGATTAGTACTTTCAATTCCTTTAAAGACTAGTCATTTCAGCCTATCAATGGACCTCTTCAATTACCGTGGGGTGTTACAATCACCCCCATTTGAAGAACGCAACGTCCTCGTTGCGCCTGGGAGCATAACCACTAGCCCAGAATCCTCTCCCGCTAGGTGTGTGATCAAAATGAAGCGTATAACCACCGCCTCCAGGAGCGTATAACAACTGCCTCCGATCACCACACGGTCGAAGGGTTGCTCTGACACCACTTGTAACACCCCGGCCCAAACCGGGTCGGGAGCGGTTACTTAAAATAACTCACCAGGCTATGTACATGGCCTACAGATCAACACGGGTCCTTTATAGCGCATTTTTTCCTCACTTATGCGCATCTTGGGAACCTTCCCAGGAGGTCACCCATCCTAAGACTACTCCCAGCCAAGCACGCTTAACTTTGGAGTTATTTCGCATGGATGACCATAAAAGAAAGTGCACTTTGTTGATATGAGTAGTACTTTCGATCCCTTTAAGCACTAGTCATTTAAGCCTATCAATGGACCTCTTCAATTACCGTGGGGTGTTACAAAAGAGGTATGAGATTAATTTTTGCGGTAGGGTGGGCTACTTTTGAGGATTGATGGTGATGGTTGAGATTGAAATAGGTGTGCGGTTGCGTCCTTGTTGGGGGACTGCCTACGTATTCGCGTGTTTGCGAAATGAAACCAAATCGTAGTTCTGAGCTGGTTTTTGAGGATTGAAAATTGGAATTGTTTTGAAAGAGACGTACGGTTGTGTCCTTGTTGGGGGACTGCCTACGTGTTCGCGTGCTTGCGAAATCAAACCAGATCGTAGTTCTGAGCGTGTGTGCAATGGGTTGCAAATTGAAGGTTTGAAAACTGAATGTGTGTGGGGATGTGGTTGTGCCCTTGTAATAGGACTACCTACGTATTCGCGTGTTTGCGAAATCAAACCAGATCGTAGTTCTGCATGTGTGTTGATAATTGATTTTGAGGTGTATGGTTGTGTCCTTGAAGGACTGCCTACGTATTCACGTGAAGTGAAATTAAACCAGATCGTAGTTCTGAATGTGTGTGCTTAAGCGAGTTGTTAGGACCTTAAAGTGTGAGGGTCACGACGGTAAATTCCGTTTAGTGACTTGAAAAATTGATTTGAGAGGATCCCTCCTTGATCATGAATCGAAGAGGTGTGATTTATGAAAATGTTCCATATCATGTGAGCACACTAAAAAGTAGACCCTAAGGGTAGATTGGGTATGTCCCGTTCTCGGTAGAAAAGCATTCGAGAACTCCGTATCTGGGTCAGGGCAAAAATGGCTTCGACATTATGGAATGTGGAGCTTGGTAATAATAGGTTTGTTTGATAGATAAAAATATTGAGTTGAGGGTCACGACGGTAAATTTCGTTAGGTGACTCGAAGGTGGATTGGAGAGAATTCCCTCTTGATCATAAATCGAAGAGGTATAGTTTGAAAAATGTTTCTTGTTTGTGTGAGCACACTAAAAAGTGGACTCTAAGAATGAAATGTGCATGTCCCGTTCCGGGGAGCAATGTTTTTTGAAGACTCCGTATATGGGTTAGGGTGAAAGTGGCTTCGACATTATGGAATGTGGAGCCTGCTAATAATAGGTTTGTTTGACAGATAAAAATCTGGAGTTTCTATTTTGTGGTGTTTAGGTCGATGGGTTACGGCTTGTAATGTGGTGTGGAATGGGGGTCTCAAGCTTGATGTGGCCTGAGCACGAAATGGTTGGTAAATAATGTGGGACCAGATTCCCATGTATGGACCTTAAAGTTTTGGTGTTTGGTGTTTTGGACTCGTTGGTCCGGGATTTGGTGTGTTGGACTCATGGGTCCTCGGCTTTGGACTTGTTGGTCCTGGACTTTGTATTTTGGTGTTGGACTCGTTGGTCCGAAGTTTGAAAGGTGACGGTTTTTAAATTCGTCATTTGAGTCTTTGTGAAGATAACGAATTTGAATTCCGTTATTTCATTTTCTTGAAAAGTGACTGTTTTGAATTTCGTCATTTGAAACGGGAAAATAATGAATTTTGAATTCCGTTATTTCATTTCTAAAAAGTGACGGTTTTGAATTTCGTCATTTGAAATTGTGGGAAAATAACGAATTTTGAATTACGTTATTTCGTTTTTTTTTTAAAGTGACGGTTTTGAATTTCGTCATTTGAAATTGTGAGAGAATAACGAATTTTGAATTACGTTATTTCGTTTTTTGTTTTGGCTTTAGCCTAACATTTTGTTAGACGTTTGTTTGTGTTTTTGGGGATTTCGGCCTTTCGAGAAGGGTTTCAATATGGTTTTGTTTTGGTTTTGGCTTAGGTCTTGGCCTTGACCTTGGGTGAGTAGCCTTTGGCTTTGGTTTTTGCTTTGAGTGAATTGACATTGGTTTTTGCTTTGACTTTGACTTTGGCTTTGGCCTTGAGTGAATTGCTTTTGGCTTTGGTTTTGGCTTTGGCTTTGGCCTTGGTCTTTGTTTTAGCTTTGCCTTTGGGTGAACAGCTTCTGGCTTAGGCCTTTGATTTTGGCCTTTTGCTTTGGCTCTGGGTGAATGACTTTTGTTTTGGCTTCGATCCATTGGTTCTTTGTCGTCCTTCGTTCGAGGAAGGTAAAGGTGCACACGGGGATGTACCCGTTGGTGAGAGGTTGAAACTTGGTGATGGGATGTTTTTTGTGGGGAATAGGCTTGCCTTCCGTCATTGCTCATGAACAAGGAGATGTTCTGGTTTGTTATCTGGGTTCGTCGTAGAATCCCTTTGATTAGAGCTCGTTCTAGATTGGGTGCTAATGAAAGGTTTCTATTGCCAGACATGGAATAGGTAAAGAGAATGGACACGGAGTTTCGAGTCCTTTGCTTACTCGGTACCGAACGTCACTCGAGTGTACTCACATTGAATTGGAACACGTTGTTTGTTTTAAATCAATTCTCAAATCAATTCTCGTTGCAACGGGAAATGGTAAAGGGGAGAATATATGATAGTTGGAAATTGTGCTTTTATTTAGATAAATAAGTTGTTAGCACAGACTCGATGAATACATGTGAATCATGGGGACAGCCCCCCAGTTTGTCACTTAGGAATAAAGGGACAGACACTAGGATAGATATGAGAAAGCCTAAGACTCGGACTCGGACTCGGACTTGGACTCGAACTCTGACTCGCTTTCAGATACGAACTCCTAATCATCACTTTCCTCCTCGAAGGTCTCTTTCGCAGCATCCAGCGGCTTGAATGTTTGATCTTGAGCATTGACCCACTTGAGCACTTCACTCTCATTATTGGGGATGATATGAGGACAATAGTGTAATACCCGCCCTTTTAGAGACCCTTTGACCAGCGTTGACTGACCTTGGGAGCGGGAATAGCCTTGGAAGTGAGTGCCAATATCATCTTAGGTTACGTGTTAAGAGTGGTACTCGATAGAGTAGAGGCTACTCGATCGAGTAGCTAGGTTACTCGATCGAGTAGGGGGCCACTCGATCGAGTATGTTGGGTACTCGATCGAGTACCGAGTTTTCAGCGAGGGTTTTATATCGCGTTTTGTTAAATCCGCAAATCACTTCCGCCACTTTCCTCCTATCCTTAAGTCGCCTCTTTCCCTTCCCTTCACCTCAAAACCTCCATAGAAGCCTTTTGATGATCCTTGTGCTTTAGGAGAACGCCTCTTGAGTCGGGTAGCGGTCTTTTGCTGAGTTTCTCCCTATAGGTATGTCATAATCATCATCCGTGTCCTTGTTCTTCATAGTTAGGGTTTGCTTGTTAGTAATATAGAATTTTATTGTGGTTATAGGCTTTGCTTGGTCATTTGGACACGTTGTTTGTCGGCATGGATTGGTTGCGATTGCTTAAAGGTAGGTTCGCCTACTCGGTTTACGTAGATGGTCTAGCGTGTCGATTGTTGTGATTGTTTTGTGTTTGCTTGGTGTCGTAATTGTATTGTGATTGTGGTTGTGATCGTTGTCTATGGTTCGCGAGGCGTGGCCTCTACCGAGTGGGGTCACTTGCGGGAGTGGCTTCACGCCCTAGTTTTTACTCGTGGAACCCGCCACGAAGGGATGTGCACATTAATGGACAGGGTTGTCGCTCATTATGAGGAGCGGGGATTTGGTGGGAACGGCTGCGGTCCCCCACTGGCAGGACTGGTCCAGTGGACAGTCAGTGATGGAGTTGGTTGAATTACCGTGATTGTGTTGAGATTGGTAGCTTTGTGTTGTGTTGATAATTGTAGTTGACGTTGTCGTATCTTGTCTCAGTACTGACCTTGTGTGGTTGTTTGTTTGTTATGTGTCTGCCGTGATCCCTTATGGTGAGCAGTCGGTCTTAGCAGGTGTTGATGTTGTTGATAGCTGGAGTCCGGGCAGGGATGAGTCTTCACGAGATTCGATGGCCGTAGCTAGTGGTCTTTGATTTGTATCTTTCATATCATTTGTTGGTTTAAACCGCTTGTAAAACATTGTAATAGTTCTTTTATCGACGTTTGATTATTACTATCCTCGGGCAACCGAGTTGGTAATGCCCTTATATACTAAGGAAGGCCTAGTTAAGGCTCCTCTGAATATGGGGGTGTTACAAAGTGGTATCAGAGCGACGATTTTGGAACCTGTAACAAAGGAACATAATGAACGTAGGGAGTCTAATAAAATGATCCTGGTGTATGTGTAATGGGAGCCCCAGCTGATGCTAGATTTTGGGTGAGTAGGCGCCCTCATTTCAAAATCTTGGCCCCATGATACTTAAGCCAGCCACGTGGTATGGGAACGTGGAGTCCGTGTGTATATGTGTGATGTGTATGTTAAGTGCACCGGGGCTACCTCCGGTTAAGTCTTTGTTAGAATTAATAGGGGTGTGATAGTGATAAATTGGGCCGTGTATGGTAATTGTTGATAAGATTATTGAAGTTCTTTGAATGATTAGTGAGCTTATATGATGGTTATGAGACATGTGACGAAAGATTACGAGATAGAGATGCGTGAAAATGTGGAATTGAATGTCGTGACATGAAGAGTGAACATGTTGGTGTTTGCCATAAGTTGATGATGGCGGTAGTCGTATACGAATTTATAGACCCTACCGTAATTACTATGATGATAGTTATAGAAATATTGAGTAATAATCCGAATCATAGCATATGGTAATGTGTATATGCCTTGTTAATTAGTTGAAACTTTTCCGCTGCGTGACAATTGATTTGAGTAAAAGGAATTGCTTATAATTGCATTAGAGAACATGGATAGATCGATTTGTTATGAAGAGTATATAATTACGTGTTATATGAAAGAACAAATTAGTGTTAGTTGCATGTTTCATGTTATTGTGAAAGCGAGTGTGGCAGCAACATGTTAAGACAAGTTTTGAGTATGATAGGATGACGTGACTAAGCTTAAGAGTGACTCGGTAGCAGGTAAACCGAGTTGGGTAGTTGTGTAGCGTAAGGTGGCATACACCTTGTTAGTAAGGCGATACGTTGTGCGTGATTAATGATTGTAAAACGTGATCGAAGGTGATAATTATTGCCGAATTCCGAACTCAGTTTGGAATCGACACGCGGTGTTGTTTTGCAGGTATCTTTGATTTACTTCGTACTTTTGACCGAGTACTTGACTATACTTGACCGAGTGCGGGTGTTTACTAGACCGAGTAGACCTCACTCGATCTAGTTAGGAAGCTATGATGTCGGGATGTGGAAAAAATTCCTGTAGATACTCGACGATTTAGCTCCTACTCGATCGAGTAGGGTGGTACTCGATCGAGTACCCCAGGCACTCGATCGAGTAGGTTACTGTACAGCGAATCCTACGGGTTTTCTAAAACCCCTAATCTCTCTATTTCTTATTCTTCTTCCCTTATATTTCGACACACCTAAACACCTAACTACTCTCAAATCCTTATTTCAACTCAAATTCCTCTCAAAATTC
Source organism: Silene latifolia (assembly GCF_048544455.1). NCBI lineage: Eukaryota > Viridiplantae > Streptophyta > Magnoliopsida > Caryophyllales > Caryophyllaceae > Silene > Silene latifolia. The sequence goes on along the minus strand of NC_133532.1, from coordinate 102,538,394 downwards.
TCTCTTACTCTTGGGTTAGTGGTGATTCTTGGGTTAATTTCTTTGCTTAATTTCGTTTCTTTACTTTGCTACTCAATCAAGGTATGCTATTCTCCCTAATGTACATGGTTTATTGATTTGAATGTGCTAGAGAGGTGAAACAATCTGAAATTTTCGATTATTGTGATCAATTTGGTGCTTTTAATTGTTGAAATATGATTCACATGCCCTCTTTCCATGTTTGTTGGTGATTAATTGTTGTAAATTAGATTAGAAATTGCAAGGATTAAACCCGAAATTTCTAGGGTTTGCAAATTTGAAATCGATTTTTGGTTGTTTTACAATGGCTAGATGGTAGAATTGAGCCTTATGTGTTGTTTATATCATGTTGAAGGATGGATTTTGATGATTTTACCCTTAAAAAGTTGCATTAAAACTCCGTCTTAAAAGTGCCTCAAATGGAAATTCGTGATTTATAATTGGAAATTTGGTGTTGTGAATGACATTATAAGTATAAGTTGAACTTCAATATGATAATAGTAACGACAATTGATGAAAATATGCCAAAATTATCACAGCTGTAAAAAACCGTCTGAAAATTCTAATTGAGTTGTTGTTCATAATGTTGAAGGGTGATAATGATATGTTCTAAGTTATTCTTTTCCATGAACTAGCAAGAATGCCTCACATGGGATTAAAAAGTGTGTTTGGAACAATCTTTAGAATCATGCTAGGATATTCGAATTTGTTAAGCATATGTAATCACCATGATAAATTTCTTCCACGACTATGGCCTATGAGTAGTAGTAAACTGAACTTGTATGTCAAATTTTGGAAACTGTTGGTAAATGTGTGTACATAGGTTAATATTCAAGGTTAATGGCATGACTTATGTGCTTCACATGTTAAAATTTGTGGGTGAATTGGTGTGCCTAACTGAGTGAGTTAAGTTCAAGTTACATGAAGAATATGCTTTATGTGTTTGTGCAAGTTGCTTAAGTCATATGCTGAAACAGATGCCGAGACTGAACCTAGGAACCCGCCAAAGTAAACGGGGGAGGGGTAATCCACCTGAGATGGGGGAAGGGAGTGGACCTGTGGTAACCGCAGTTCCAGAGTACCCTTCAGTGGTTTTTGTTGATTTCAACCAGAGGGAGCGTTTTGTAGACTTACAAAAACGCAAGATGAGACCTACGAGGTGTATAGACACTACTTTGTTAGAGGAATTGGAGATAGAGACGGATGTCCGTCATATATTTGAGACTTTGGGACTTCTTGGGTTGTATAGGCTGAGGAAACACTCCTATCCTTTTCTTACCCTGGAGTTTATGAGCTCCTTTATCTATGACCCCGCTGGCCAGACCGTTGAGTTTCGGTTGATGAACACTAGTTTCTTGCTTTCTATGGACCAGTTTGCTTCTCACCTTGGGTTGGCCAAGCCTCCCAAGGATTCCATCACCGATATCCCTGCTGAGTGCGGTGTATGCCGCCTAATGCCTTGCTTGACCGGGAAACCAGCTCCTGCCTCGAGTAACATGCTGATTAATGACGTTCAGCATGTCACATTGAGGATCTTTCTCCGTTCTCTTTCAAACCTCCTTTATGACAGAAAGGATATCAGTAAGCTGAACAACCATGAGGTGTTACTTCTGATGTCCTACTTGAAACCGGAGCGGACCAGGAAAGTGGTCTTTAATGCTCCTTCCATGGTTTGTGCCGCCCTTGCCTTGATGGCTCGCCTCTTCCCGTACTTGAGTTGTGGCGCCATCGCCACTCGGTTAAGAATGAAAAGCTAACCTCTTCGAGGCTTCTTCGGAGTACGTGCCTCTAGTTACCCCAGTGCCCACCATGGACCGTGAATACTATCTCGACCTGAAATGGTTGAGGACGTTGGCTGACGGTAGCCTAGCTTGGAGGGTGTGGGGCATGAGTTGGATGAAGATTCCAGCTCCTGAGCACCTCCCACCCACGGAGCCCTTGGAGCCGACGGTAGTGACGGTGGACTCCGATGATGAGGAGGAGGAGGAGGAGGATGATGATAGACCCCGCCATCTGTAGACCTACCTCATCGACGACACCATTCTCGAGGTGATGCCGGAGCCGACAAAGGGCGAGAATGCATCGGTCGTGGCAATGGAGAGACCTAGGTTGGGGAGAGGACCCCGACGAGTGAGGGAGAGGACCTCAGAGACTAGACCACGGCCGGTGGCACCACAGCAGCAGCAGCCTTTTCCGTGCTACCCTTACCTCGACACCCCGGAGACGCGATCCAGCTACTTGGCGGAGAGAGTGTCATCTACTTTGACGCTCAGGAACATGCACGAGATGGCGTACACTCAGGGGATAGGGACCGAGGGACCTCACCCGGTTTGGTGGAGTGGAGTTGGGGACTACTCAGGGGTTTTCCATTCCTACGGGGTGGAATAGTCGACGTGGGGGACACCTCAGTCCTTTGCCTACGGTGGCTTGACCCCGTGGTATGTGAGCCCAGAAGCAGGAGCAGGAGTTGATGCGGGTGTGGGTTCATTGGGTGCGGGTATGTCTGGAGGTGTTGGAGGTGATGATGAGGTGATGGTTGAGCAGCAGCAGTAGCAGGAGGAGTGATACTCCTTGTTTCTATCCTTGTTTATGATCGTTAGTGGTAGATGTTGGTAGCATGGTTAGATTTTTAGTTGTTTTCAGTTGAAACTTTATTTATGGATATGTATTGTTGGCCATAAGGCCGGATTGGTTACATAACGTTGTTGCAAGAACGATTTTGGGGTCGGGAGTTCCTCCCGGCTCAAGTTATGTGACGGCCATATATATATATATGTTGGCTTATGACAGGTTGTATAGGGGAACTTGGCCTGTAGGTACTCGATAGAGTACCCCGTACTCTATCAAGTAGCTGCAGGAAGACGGGATAAAAAGCATTCTGATCTGTAGGCTACTCGATCGAGTAGCCAAGACACTCGATCGAGTAGCATGGCACTCGATCGAGTACCGCTACTTACTCGATCGAGTAGCACTGTTACAGGAGATTTTCGAAAATTAAAAATGTCCAATTGTTTTATAATTGCAAGTTTGATGTTTAATGTGGTTATTAGTGCGTAGTAACACCTTTGAACCGTTAATTTCATATATTGGACGTCGTGTTTAACGTTTTATATGCGTATTTGTCATAGTTAGTGAAGCGGTAATAGTCTCTTGTTACTTTAATGTTGCATACGCCCTGTTACGATCTATTTGTCGGAGTTTTAACCTCTCATACACTTGTGCATACCATATTAACATATGTTGTCGACGGTGACTAGATATTCCGGAGATTTGTGTATGATTTCTAATTTAACGAGTATATAGTTAGTGAGTAATGTCCATAACAAATAATATGGTTCTAGTTCATGTCATGATGTAAATAATAGGTAACATGTGTTGTAATTTTGGTGGTGAACTTCGGGGACGAAGTTCCTTTTTAGAGGGGAAGAGTAATGTCGCGAAAACTATCGCGAAATAAAAGGCTGATTTCGAAATTAGGTTTTGTTTGCCTATAATGTTTTGTTGTTTAATTGCAAAATTAACTAGTACCTTGGTTACTTTACTTATAGGAAGCGTAATTGATTACCTTAGTTGTTGAGTAATTCATGCGTGGGAGTTTTAAAATGATAGTATGTGCGTAAAGAGTTAGTTGCGGTACAACGTGTTGTAATAGAATTGCGATGATGGTATGGTTGTGCGGCATGAAGCTGTTATGAGATATGTTCGGGTTGGTAGTTATTGCCATATGATGGGAGATCGTTGTTTGTGCTGGTTTGTACTGCAGGTTGATGTCTTATAGAGGATAGTTTGTAAAAGTTGAAGTATACATATAAAGTGTTAGTCGATGTTAATAATGTTTGTATGATAATTGCAAGAGTCGATATATACGTAGGAGTAGAGCGTTAGACGGATGATGATGACTTGGGGGGGGGGGGGATGGTAATTAAGGAAGAGTAGTATCGAAAGAAGAGTGAGGTTGTCTTCCCGTGTCGAGTGTATTAGAAAAGTGAGTTGAACTTCGGGGACGAAGTTCTTTTTAAGGGGGGAAGACTGTAATACCCGCCCTTTTAGAGACCCTTTGACCAGCGTTGACTGACCTTGGGAGCGGGAATAGCCTTGGAAGTGAGTGCCAATATCATCTTAGGTTACGTGTTAAGAGTGGTACTCGATAGAGTAGAGGCTACTCGATCGAGTAGCTAGGTTACTCGATCGAGTAGGGGGCCACTCGATCGAGTATGTTGGGTACTCGATCGAGTACCGAGTTTTCAGCGAGGGTTTTATATCGCGTTTTGTTAAATCCGCAAATCACTTCCGCCACTTTCCTCCTATCCTTCAGTCGCCTCTTTCCCTTCCCTTCACCTCAAAACCTCCATAGAAGCCTTTTGATGATCCTTGTGCTTTAGGAGAACGCCTCTTGAGTCGGGTAGCGGTCTTTTGCTGAGTTTCTCCCTATAGGTATGTCATAATCATCATCCGTGTCCTTGTTCTTCATAGTTAGGGTTTGCTTGTTAGTAATATAGAATTGTATTGTGGTTATAGGCTTTGCTTGGTCGCTGGACACGTTGTTTGTCGGCATGGATTGGTTGCAGTTGCTTAAAGGTAGGTTCGCCTACTCAGTTTCTGTAGATGGTCTAGCGTGTCAGTTGTTGTGATTGTTTTGTGTTTGCTTGGTGTCGTAATTGTATTGTGATTGTGGTTGTGATCGTTGTCTATGGTTCGCGAGGCGTGGCCTCGGCTGAGTGGGGTCACTTGCGGGAGTGGCTTCACGCCCTAGTTTCGCCTTCTGTGGAACCCGTCACAGAAGGGATGTGCACATTAATGGACAGGGTTGTCGCTCATTATGAGGAGCGGGGATTTGGTGGGAACGGCTGCGGTCCCCCACTGGCAGGACTGGTCCAGTGGACAGTCAGTGATGGAGTTGGTTGAATTACCGTGATTGTGTTGAGATTGGTAGCTTGTGTTGTGTTGATAATTGTAGTTGACGTTGTCGTATCTTGTCTCAGTACTGACCTTGTGTGGTTGTTTGTTTGTTATGTGTCTGCCGTGATCCCTTATGGTGAGCAGTCGGTCTTAGCAGGTGTTGATGTTGTTGATAGCTGGAGTCCGGGCAGGGATGAGTCTTCACGAGATTCGATGGTCGTAGCTAGTGGTCTTTGATTTGTATCTTTCATATCATTTGTTGGTTTAAACCGCTTGTAAAACATTGTAATAGTTCTTTTATCGACGTTTGATTATTACTATCCTCGGGCAACCGAGTTGGTAACGCCCTTATATACTAAGGAAGGCCTAGTTAAGGCTCCTCTGAATATGGGGGTGTTACAAATAGTCCATGAGGCTTTCATCTCCTTGCAGAAAGAGATGTTCATTAGGGTTATTTTCATCACTTGGTTGGCATAGGGATGAAGCTATCAGTTCATGGTTATCGAGCATATTTTGAATAACATGTTTCAGTTTGAAGCATGTTTCAGCGTCATTACCTTTTCCTTGATGATATTGGCAATAGACATTGCCGTCCCAGAAATGGGTTTTCCTGCATTCAAGCGGGTCCGGAGTGGGCCCGATTGGTTGTAGTTTCCCTTCAGTCACAAGATTTCGAAGGCCTGCGGCATAGGTTGTGTTGAGGTTGGTGAATGTCCTTTGAGAACGTTCAACCTTGCTGTTTGACTTGAGACATCCAGAAGGATTGTCTTGACTGTGGAGGTGCAATTATGATTTTGCCAGCTTCAATCATATCTTGAATGGCATGCTTGAGTTTGAAACAGGTTTCGGTGTCATGGCCCTTGCCTTGATGGAATTGGCAATAGGCATTACCATCCCAGGATCGGGCTCTTTTGTGTTCGGGTTTGTCCGGAGTCGGACCAATGGGTTGGAGCATTCCTTCTGAAACAAGTATCTCCAGAGCGATGCCATATGTTATTCCCAGATCTGTGAATACCCTTTGATGTTTTCCCATGGTTCCAACATTGGTGGTTTTTGGGATGTTTTTGTGAGTTTTGTTTTTGTTAATCCAGGGCAGAAAAAGGAGTTGGTTGTTGTCAATGAGAAGCTTTTGGGATGTTGCTTGGCATTTTGAAAGGGTATTTGGCGAGGCAATTTCATGTTCTTTGTTGGTGGGTTCATGGGAGCCCGAACCATTAGATGATTCCTCATTTTCAACAGTTGTTGTTTGGTGAACCAAGGGTTGGTTTCCTTGATGGTCAGGTTCATGTTCGGTACTACCAAACCTCTTCTCCAAATTAGCCATCCGGGTGTTCAAGTCATCGATAGCCACTTGCAGCTTTGAGAATATGTTGTTGATGAAGACGGAGAGCATCATTAAACCGCTTTGTATGCCATCCTCATCAATTGCATGAATTTTCCCATCATCGAGAGAGATGAGATGAGAGCAGTCTAGGGAAGATTCCTGACTGTGTCCAGTAGGGTTTTCTAGAGGGTTGTTCTTGTCGTTTGCTGAGGGAGGCAATGGTAACTCGCCATTTTCGATCTTAGCAAGGATGGCGCCTTTTAGACGGAGACACATCTCAATGTCATGTCCGCGACCTTAGTGATATTGACAAAACAGTTTTCCGTCCCATCTACGTCCTCGTTTGTTTGGTAGAGGGTCTGGAGTTGGACCAATCGGTTTAAGCTTTTCTTTGGAAATTAGCCTTTCCAAGGCTGTGGCATAAGGCATACCCAAATCAGGGAAGGACTATATGAGGTCGTCTGGTTTTGGTTGGTGGAGTTCCCATGGGATTTGCTTTAGTGGTTTTGGTAGCCCCCCAACTAGGGTTGGTTTTGTCGTTGGCAAGTAGCCGACTTTCAAGGAGCTTAACCCTTTGCTCAATATCAGAAGAGGTAAAATTCCTGGTTATCATTTTGTCCTCAACATGGGAGAGACGAGTGCTTAAGTTTTCCACGGTAGATAGGAGTCGAAGGACCATGTTGTTGGTTTCGGCAGAAGTCATGGCGAATGCAGATTGATTGGCTTCTTGAGTTTCTTGTTGAAGATTGATGGCACCTAAGGGATTCCTATTTGACATAACGATAGGCGTTATAACTTGTCTTGGCAAGGTATTGCACAAACAAAGGCAAGTACGACACATATGTATAAAAGGCAGTTATGTCGTAAAGATGCGACGGTGTGACGAGGTCATGAGTTCATTAAAGATCGTGAACGACCTCTAGTGTTTGAACTCTTGGTGCATGACTTGAATTTAGACTCGAGTGCGACTTTGGCATAGTGATGCCTAGACAGACGACTTCTGACTCAGTTTGGAGGTTTGTCGATGGAGTGACATCGTTGTGGACAAGACATGTACACAAACTTGACCTTTGACCCGTAATGTAGGGGAAAGACGGGTTTAATACCCGAGAGGTTTTGACTCTGCTAATGCCATTGAAGATGTCTCGACAATTAGGCGACACGACCTAGACCAGGAGATAGGTACTAACTTCGGCGGAGACTCGACTTTATCTAGACGACTTGACTTGAAATCGAATGGACTCTAATCGACTCGAGGCTGAATCAAAATGGTGGACTGAAGTTTTCGAAAATAGAAATTTTCAAAAAGATTCATTTGTCGTTCTATGGACAACTTCCAAAGAGTATGGATCTTCAAAAGGTCGATCATTTGAAAGGGTTGTCTTAGGTTTGTTTGCAAAAGACGACGTGAGTTGAAATTGCGGTGGCTCTGAAAACTATGTGCTGTTTCCGAAGACGGTTTTTGAAATTCAAAATCGTGCGTTTTGAAAATCGATAATTGAAGAATTTGGAATCGTCATCACAATGGCCATGAATACGGTTAAATTTGTTTTCAAAGGATTTAAAATTGGGTTGAAAATTTGAAAACGGTTAAATTTGTTTTCAAAGATTTGATTTTGGATTTGAATCTGAAAACGGTTGAATTTGTTTTCAAATATTTGGTTTTGAATTGAAATTTGAAAACGTTTAAATTTTTTTTCAAATAATTTGAAATTCGAAAACAGTTAAATTTGTTTTCAAAGATTTGATTTTGAATTGAAATTTGAAAACGGTTAAATTTGTTTTCAAAGATTTGATTTTGAATTGATTGAAAACGTTTAAATTTGTTTTCAATGATTTGAAATTGAATTTGAAAACGGTTAAATTTGTTTTCAAAGATTTGAAATTGGATTTGAAATTTAAAAACGGTTAATTTGGTTTTCAAAGATTTGATTTTTGATTTGAAATCTAAAAACAGTTAAATTGGTTTTCAAAGATTTGATTTTTGATTTGAAATCTGAAAATGGTTAAATTAGTTTTCAAAGATTTGAAATTGTATTTGAATATTGAAAACGATTAAATTTGTTTTCAAATGATTTAAAATTGGATATTATAAAGATTGAATTCGTCATTACGGCGGGTTAGAAAACCGTTTTAACCTTCGAAAAACGGTATGCAAATCGAAAATTGTGAGAATTTAAATTGTAATTACGACGGCTTAGAAAAGCCAAATTTGATTTAGAAAACGAGATTTGAAATTTGGAAAGTTGCATGGGTTGAAATCGTCATTACGACGGTTTAAAAAACGTTTATGTTTAAAAACTGATTTCAAATTTTGAAAATTCGAGGGTAGAATTTGTCATTACGACGGCGTAAAAAGGGCCATTATGATGACGTAAAAGGGTATTTTGAAATGGTTTGTGAAAACCAAGGTTTGAAATTGTCATTACGACGGCATGAAAAGGTGCATTTGAAATGGTTATAAAACCGGGTTTTAAAATGGCCATTATAACGGCGCAAAATGTGTTTTGAAACGGTTGTAAAAACCGGGTTTGAAAATCGTCATTACGACGGTCTAAAAAGGCGTGCAACGGTCGGCGAAAAACCGAGATTTGAAATGGCCATTATAACGGCATAAAAAGGTGCTTTGAAAATGGTTGTAAAAACCAGGTTTTGGAAATCGTCATTACGACGGCCTAAAAATGCGTGTTGAAATGGTTGTAGAAAACCGGATTTGAAAATCGTCGTTACGGCGGCATAAAAAGGGCTTGTAATGGTCGACGAAAGATCGGGATTTAAAATGGCCATTATAACGGCGCAAAAAGGGTGTTTTAAAGTTTGAAATGACACGGAAGGACTTATGATCACATAACACATAAGCACTCGCAGTTTCATTATATTATGCATAATGCTGACACGGTTTTTGGCTTAAAGGGTGGGTTACACACCAAGCAATCAAACCCCGATTTTCGAGAGGGATACCAATCCAAACAAAATATGTAAGGAGGATGCCCTAGCCTCGTGCTCGAAGGTGATGAAAGCTCTTTGACGAAACACAAATGTGTAACGTCAATGGTATGATTGACTCAATCGGGATTCGAAACACGGGTATAAGAAAACTCACGCCGACGGGACGAGCCAATTGGTCGAAAAAGGTTAGGTTGTGGGCCCGGACAAGGAACCCGACTATGACCGTAATATCAATTAATGCACTTTAACCACGACCTTGTTCGAGTTTCACCTCTAAGGATCACAAAGACACAAGTGTCCTAGTTTTCCCCAGCGGAGTCGCCAAATTGTGGACATGGGCCACCGCTGATCCGTGGACGTAGGCCACCTACACGCCAAGCCAATCTATGGACGTATAGCGGTCGGAAAGCCATGATTGGAGGCGTCGAAATGCTTTCGACCGGATCGTCTTAGATCGGTTGGTTTCGTCTCGGCAAAGGTCTCGAAACGATGTTTGAGATGTTCGGAGACGCCACCAAGCATTTGTGGGATGCCTAGAACCCGTTCGAATCCCCTTTATACCTAAGTCAATCGAGGCGAAAAACGGTGTTTGCCATAGGTACTAAAGAAAAGGAATCGCCCCCCTTTAGCATCCTATCGCTAGAATGACTCTCGTACGCCCTGAATAAGGCCATCCACTATCCAAAGGTTTTGAGTAAGGGGTGAGGGTATGTATTGGGAAGCCCTTTAATTGGACACCCAATCCCACCCGCGTTAGCGGGCCCTACTGATCGATCGTGGTTGTTTAAGTGCAAGAGTTGATAAAATGGTTTAAACGCATGAATGCGCATCCAAAAGTTTTAACCTAACATGTGAATATTTTCTAAGTCGGTTGTTTATGCATGTATCAAGAAATTGGTGTCAAAGTTGGATATAGATTGATTTGCATGTGAAACGGAAATTAAACATCCATTTACCAAATTCAGATTTTGGTGCTTAACACGATCCATTATTTTGAAAAGGGGTGTCAAATCACAAAGTGTAAAAACGTAAACTTGTCAATATGATCGGTCATGTATTCGGGTTAACCGTAATCGGGATTGTCCTAGACAAGTGCTAAAACGAGGCAGAACATTGCCAGGCAGACCCTTTGGGGCGTGAGCCACACGGCGAGGGAACAAGGCCTGTCCAGGTTTTAAAATATGAAAACAGACGGCCTCTTGGGGCGCGAGTCAGACGACAACCCAAGGGGCGTCTCCTGGTTGTTAAAAAGGTTGTTTAGAACCGTATTTGTAATTAAATAGTTTGCAAGTACGATTTTTGTGACACGGAATAATTACTATTATGTTAGTAATATTCGTTGTCGGATTTGTAAGTTTGAAAGGTATAGTTTACATATAAAAATGTAAATATTTGATTTGAACTAAATATGTTAAGTTCAATTATTTGTAATTAGTCAAGTTTGTCATCGTACTCGGATTAAACCGACATGGTGTGAGGAACCAAGGATGATTATGAATTATGACTAATATGTTTGCAAGTTTAAATAAGTGAGAAAAATGGTAAATAAAAGAAAAGGGTGTTAAAATACCCATTAATTTGTAATTAACCAATAATATCACCGAGTGACGGATAAAACCGTCATGGTATAAGGAACCAAGGGTGATTACATTTATGGTTAAAATACTTGTCATAAAAATGAATTAAAATGGTAAAAACCGTAAAAGGAAAGAAGTAAAAATAAAAGAAAGTGTTGAAGGGAAAACGAACTCAAACACGTTTGAGTCTGACCTGGACACCCCATTGAGGCGCGAGCCTCTTTGCATAGCAAAGGGCTTCTGGCTCAGGCCAAAACTGTTTTGGCTCGTCTAACCTATTTTTGAATCGTGTTATGCATTGTTCATGCTTATAAACTCATTAAAATAGTAAATACATGAAATAAATAAGTTGTTTACACCCTCAAACTTACGTGTATTGATGTTTGCAACGTAGACGACTTTAGAGACGGTTTTCTCGTAGCGACTACTCACGATCAAAGAAGTTTAAAAGAGTGCCTTAAAAAAAGATTTTGTTTTGAAAAGAAGTTGAAAACGTGTTGTTGAAAAATGAGGAGTCTATTGATCGAATACGAAAGAGGTGGGGGGGGGGGGGTGAATTGAGTATTAAAACGATGACCACTTTTTCGAAATATATGATGTAAAATTAATTGTTTGATTTTATTGATTAAAATCAACTAATTAATTTACTAATAATAAGCGCAAAATCGAAATAACAAAAATAAAGAGAGAGAGAAAAGAGACACACAGGATTTTTGAAGTGGTTCAGTTTCACAAGTCGAAACCTACGTCCACTATTCTCGATTAATAATTTTTAGTACCTTTCTACGGATTACAAAAATTATCAATCCACTCGTATAATCAACTATATGATTATAACTCAGATTGAGTATCGCTAAATACTCTAGGTTGCTCTTACGTTAATAAGAAAAGTACAACGATAAATACTAATCTCACGTTATGCGAGTGAATACAATATCTTGTGTACTTAGTATCCTATAACGATTTTTCTTCGAGTGATTGACAAAATTGATGCGCAACTTTTGTATAAGCAAATTGTAAAATAAGAATTAAAGCTCAAAGAATTTTGCTTAAAATATTTTTCTCTCTAAAAGTTTAGATGTGTGTGTCACTTTTAAATGATGAATGAATGAGAGTATTTATAGTAGTAGAGAATTAGGGTTTAGGAATGTTCTGGAATTAGGGTTTAGGAATGTTCTGGAATAATAAAACCTAAACGACTTGATGAACAAGTAAGAGGCAAGGAGATGGAGTTTCGGCCTCCTAGGGTTTCGGCCTCCTAGGGTTCGGCCTCCTAGGGTTTTGGTCGGCCCATTCGGTCCTCTTGCTTCTATAGTCCACAACAAATCGAGATTGAATTTAGTTAAAAACCTAGGTTGCATGACGACATAAATATCGTGTTACAAAACAATAGTTTATTCAACTTAAATTTTTATTAATTAATTCCAATTAAAATAAATACTCTCTTATTTTTATAAACCATTAAAAATATATTTTCCAAAAATTAACGCATCATTTTTGTCTAGCAATGAAGTTATGACTATGAGGTCATAACTTCACTAACCTTTAAATCAAACAAAGTAAAATCATTACCGGATGACGACCTATACTATCTAATCTTCAGTAGATCTTCAGTAAACGAATCGTCTCTTCACAAGCCTCTCATCTTGAGTCTCGTGGTTGTTATTTGGTCTTGATCTTGAACATTATGATCAAATGTCTTTGAAGTAAAACCTCCTTGGTCCAATACTTCAAGCTTGCGTCATTGTAATTGTTTCTTTCTAAATTAAGACTTAAGCACACAATTACACGCATATGTTTATAATATTAAGTCCGAATACAAATCATTACTGTCATTATCAAAACAACTAATTAGGACTAAAGGTCCAATAAATTCCCCCTTTTTGATGATGACAAGTCTCCTATGATTTGTGTCTAAGTCTAGTTCCCCCTCAACATAATACTTCCCAAATTATAGAACAGTTGAGCGCAGAAACTAATAATCTTTTCAAAGTTATAACTTTTTAACGCCTTGAGAGAATTAACTTGTGACGGTCGCAAATCATAAAAACAATTCCCCTCCTTGGCATCATTGAAAAGATGAGAACAAACATAAAACAACTAGAATAATATATTATGAGACAAGAATTAACCATGAAAAACATATTATATTAAACGCAATCTAGTTCTTAATGAGCATAATAATATTATAAACCTGCAATCACATAATGAATAAAATACGGAATTGAAAAAGCTAATATCCATAAGAATGGACTTTTATTGTGAGAAAGGAATTAAAAAGATAAGGCTAGGTTGGATGGATGTGTCGAAGTGGTCAAGGGTAGCGTGGACTCGGCGGTTGTGACCTAGGACGGGTCCGATATTCCAAGTCCTCGAGTCGCGCGTGACAATGATCTAGGAGTGGAGCTTGAGCAGTCAATCGAGTGTCGAAATTACCAATCCTCAAAGTCATAGCTTTAACTGCTTCATATATCATTTGCATCTCAGACCTCATCTCCTTTCCAGTTTGTAAAAGGTCGTCACCAAACTTAACCAAACTATCCAAACCTTCCCTCATATGAGTAGACTCAGAGTGTGTTCGCACGGCGGCCTTAAGAGCACTGTCGATTTTTGTGTCAAACCGTGTCAACACGGTATTGAGACGCGCCGGACTAATACTATTTGGTCCACTAGTATCAACTCTCTTTTCCTTGTTAATAAGATCGAACAACTCACTTAATTTCTTGTCTTACTCATTAATCCTTCTAAGAATAGAAGTGAAATTCGATTCCATCTTAGAATCCAACATCTCAAAACTCACATTGCTTTTTCCTCCTTTTTCTCCTTTTTCTCCTTTTGATTCAAAACATAATTCCGGGCCATTAATAACGAGCTTCATATAAGATAAATAAAGATCGCTCATCTCGTCATTTGTTATAACTCCATAACTATGCTTCCCAATAACTCCTTTCTTCTCTAAAATTCGTGAGATCCAATTTCCATAAGGCAAACTTAAAGTAGAAGCTAAATCATCCATCTTAGTTGTTACACTAGCTTGTATAATTTTATAAAACACAAGCAAGGGTAGACTAACCTTTTCTCCTTCAAGCCAAGCCTTCATAATAATCATCTCATGAACCCCGAATTTATCTCTACCTTCTTTGGGAGGCACAACGGTAGTCCAAAGAAAGTTCAAAAAGAACCTCAAAGTTGGCGACAACTTAGTTGTTAAAATAGTTTCAGACGAAGTCGCATCTTGTTTGAAATACCGTTTCACTATTAACCTGTCATCAGGTGACATACTTCCCCATTCTACGCTTGGATTAATTTTGATTCCTCCTCCAGGAACTCGAGCCAAGTCGCAGAAATCACCAGGTGAGACACGTATGGATATCTCATTAACCACAGCAAGTAAATTTCCTTCCTTAAATTGAACAGTAGCATAAAATTGATATACCTCAATAGGAAAGACAGGACCACTTACAGCAACAATATTTTCCCATCCTTGATCTTTGAGAAAATTCCTGAAGAACCCAAGTGCTTTATATTTCTTTAACAAATCAATCGAATATACTCGTCCTGCGTGAATGCGATATTGAGCAACTTGATTGATATTCCTTCGTTCTACTTGAGTTAATCGAAGATTATTCAGTCCATTGTTAATGTAATCATCCATATGCTGTGCGTAAAGAGTACGTGAAGAACCATCTTGAAGTATATAGTTCTCAGTCTTTGAAATTATCTCAATTTCCGAAACCAACTTTCCCTTATCCTTAACCAATTTTCGTCGCTTCTTGTCGTTGTCGTGTAGGTCGGCGGACCGGGGGGACCGAGGTGTCTCGGGTGGCGTGATAGAGCGGGTGGTTCTTGGCGGTGATTGGGTTACCTTCTTTCTAATAACAACATGTTCCTTGGATTGAAAACGGGTTGTAAGTTGATTTTCCATTATTAAATTTGAAGGTTTTAGCAAAAGGTATTAGGGTTTAAGATGATTAGAATTGATGAGAATTATGGAGAGATTAAGGGGGTTTATATAGCACAAGGAATTTGTGTTTTGGTAACAATAGAATTCTTAAAGATAGAAAATAATACCAATTTCCTAATTATTTTTAATGCCTTTTCTTTTTTTTCGGCACATTCCCTTTTTTTTTTCTCGTGCCTTTTTTTTTTTACGGCACTTTCCCTTTTTTTTTGCTTTTTATTTTATTTTATTTTTGGTGTTATCTCATATTTCTTATAAGATAAGAATAAGAAAAGAATCCTATTTTATGTAAGATTAGGAAAGAATCTTTTGTATTGGAGTTTAGGCAGGATTTGTGTAGGAATATAATAAGATAAAAACATCTTTATTATATTTAGGCATTTTATTGTAGATTTTGTCGAAATTTTGTAAGAAAATGTGATTATACAGAATATAAAATATTACCATACACATAAGCAAGATATAACACGTAAAATAAACATTATTTAACATAATTAAACTTGCAACAAAAATATACGGACACAATCGTACAATCTCATCTTCCTAGCCAGTCATTCAGGTTCCCAGACATAATTATGACGGATTTAATTATCACTAATTAAACCAATCTCAAGTCTCAATAACTCAAAGCATTTTCTAGCTAACGACTTAGTCAAGATATCAGCCCATTGCCTTTCGGTACTACAAAATTCAAGTGAAATGTTGCTTTTCTCTACATGATCTCGTAGAAAATGGTGTCGAATATCTATATATTTGGTCCTCGAGTGCTGAGCAGGGTTCTTAGAAATTACTATAGCACTCGTATTGTCACACATAATAGGCCTACGACCTACATTTATACCATAATCACATAGTTGTTGCTTTAACCAAAGTAATTGAGAACATACCAGTCCAGCAGATACAAACTCGGCCCAAAGCAAAGAGACATTGCAACTGAATTTTGTTTCTTTGATCCCCATGTGATAATACAAGGTCCAACAAACGTTGCATACCCAGAAGTGCTTTTCCTATCTAAAGAGCATCCTGCATAATCTACATCTGAATACCCTACTAGATCGAAATTACACTCAAGTGGATACCATAAGTACAAATTAGATGTACCAATTAAATATCTCAAGATACGTTTAACTACAATCATATGTGACTCTTTAGGACACGATTGATATCGCGCACAGACACATACACTATACATTATATCAGGACGACTTGCAGTTAAATATAAAAGTGAACCAATCATACCTCGATATGTAGTCTCATCGACACACTTACCATGTTCATCTATAGTTATCTTCTTTTCAGGTACCATAGGTGTATCGTAAGATTTTGCATTTTCCATACCGAATTTTCGAATCAGTTCCTTGATATATTTCTGTTGGTGAATCTTTATACCATCCTTTGTTTGTTGAATTTGTAAGCCTAAAAAGTACTTTAATTCTCCCATCATGCTCATTTCAAACTCAGAAGTCATTAGATCTGAAAAATACTTGCACAATTTTTCATTAGTAGAACCGAATATTATATCGTCTACATAAATTTGCACAACAAGTAAATTAGAACCCTCGGATTTTAGGAACAAGGTTTTATCGACAGATCCTCTTATAAAATTATTTTGTAATAAAAACTTGGATAATCTGTCATACCATGCCCTTGGAGCTTGTTTCAAACCATATATAGCTTTGTCTAATTTATAAACGTGGTTTTGAAACTTGCTATCTAAAAATCCGGGAGGTTGTTCTACATAAACTTCTTCTTCCAAGTAGCCATTAAGAAATGCAGTCTTAACGTCCATTTGGAATAATTTCATTCCTTTACGAGCAGCAAAGGCAATAATGAGACGAATAGCCTCAAGTCTTGCTACAGGTGCAAAGGTCTCGTCATAATCGATTCCTTCTTGTTGATTGTAGCCTTGGACAACTAGTCGTGCCTTGTTTCTTGCAATAAGTCATGCGTCATCCAGTTTATTTCTGAATACCCATCTTGTACCAATAACAGTTCGATCACTAGGTCGTGGCACTAAGTGTCATACCTTATTGCGTTCGAATTGTTGAAGCTCATCTTGCATAGCAGTTATCCAATCAGGTTCAGCAAGAGCTTCTTTGATATTGGTAGGTTCAATGGTTGATAGAAAAGAAAACAACGAGCAGAAATTATTCAAGGACCTTCTAGTTTTAATGCCTTGTTCTAGATCCCCTAGGATTTTGTCCAAAGGGTGGGAGCTTTGATGTTTCCACTTTTTGAGAACTCTAGGCTTATTATCATTTAATGAACTCGCAACATCTGCAGACGTGGAATCATGATTTGTTCCCCCTGAGTTGAACTCGGGATTTTCTTCAGAAGTATCACTAACTTCATTAGAAATTTCATGATTTGGATCGGAAGTTACAACATCATTAGGTATAACTTCAAGATCTTTTTCCTTATCTAAGGAAGGGTCAATAGTATCATTAACTAAGGACTCATCACTTCTTTTAGGATCGTTTGCAGAATTATCTAGTTCATCATTGATACCTTGAATATCTTCATCTTAATTTAAGGGCTCATTTCTTGCTAAAAAGAAATCGGGCTCATCTGAATCCTCTTCTTCATGTTCAACTTTATCAAGCACATTATCTTCGTCAAAGCGAACATGAACACTTTCTTCTATGCACAAGGTTCTTTTATTGAACACTTTGTAAGCTTTACTATGATCCGAATATCCCAGAAAAACAGCTTCGTCACTTCGGGGGTCAAATTTTCCTAAATTGTCTTTTCCATTATTGTGAACAAAGCATTTGCTCCCAAAGCAACGAAGATGTGATATATTGGGTTTTCTCCCTCTTAAAAGTTCATAGGGAGTCTTTTTCAAGATAGGTCGGATCATAGCTCTATTATGCACATAGCACGCGGTACTAACAGCTTCTGCCCAAAAACTTCTAGGGAGGCCACTACACAAAAGCATAGTACGAGCCATATCCTCTAGGGTTCGATTCATATGTTCCACGACACCATTTTGTTGTGGGGTACGTGGTGCGGAGAAGTTATGCCCCACACCATTTTCCCTACAAAATTCTATAAACAATTGATTATCAAATTCCGTGCCGTGATCCGTGCGAATCGAAATAAGTTTTTTTGTCATATTTATTTTGGGCAAGCTTCATTAATACCACAAATTCATCGAAAGTTTCATCTTTAGAAGAAAGAAAGATTGGCCAGACATACCTTGAGTAATCGTCGACTAGAACAAATATATACTTTGATCCACCACGGCTTCTAACTTTCATAGGTCCACATAAATCCATGTGTACCATCTCAAGTGGTCGTTTAGTGCTAACTACTCTTTTAGGTTTAAATGAGGATCTAACATGTTTGCAGCAGGCACATGAGTCATACATTGTCTCTTGCTCGAATTTAATTGAGGGCAAGCCTTCAACTAAATCCATGGACTTAAGTTTCTTTAAAATAGTTGGACTAATGTGTGCAAACCTCTTGTGCCACAAGCAAGACTCATCTGAGGTTGCTTTCATACACGAGAAGGAATTTGTATTGACAACATTTAAGTCAATCATATACACATTCCTCATACGGTGACCCTCAAGTAAAACATTACTAGTACCTTCAATTATGATACGACAAACATCGGCATGAAAAATAACTCTATTTCCTTTGTCACATAATTGAGAAATACTAAGTAAGTTATGTTTAAGACCACTTACCAGATATACTTTATCGATTGAATGGGAGGTTGAAATTCCAATTTTTCCTACTCCAATAATCCTACCCTTCTTGTTATCTCCAAAGGTAACTTTGCCACCGAAGAAGGGCTCTAGTGAAAGAAAAAGATTTCTGTCTCCTGTCATGTGTCTCGAGCATCCATTGTCGAGATACCATAGATTATTTTCTTTCACTACTACCTGCAAAATGAATCAAATACACTTTTAGGTACCCAAGCTAAGTTGGGTCCTTTATTGTTAGTAACTCTGTAGATTTGATCCTTTCTAACCCATACTTGTCTTATTATTCTTTTGGCTTTAGCATTGGGTTGTCTTGGTCTTTGTCTAACAATCGGAACATGAGGTACTCTAGGTTTTGTTCTAACAAAAGTAGCTCTAGGTCTAGTACCTTCATGTGACGCTCTAGGTTTGGAGTTATGAACTTTAGGCTTGAATGTATGCTTTCGATTCTCATTCATTTTGTTTGATTTTGAAGGAACAGATGAGTAATCAAAAGCCATATCATAAGTCTATCTAAACTCGTTATTGCGTTCTTCGTTGTCGTTAGGTTCATCTATAGTAGAGACATCATCTTCTACTATGAAATCACAAGTCTTAGCAGTTTCGACATTCTTTTGCTTATCCAAAGCAAGTTTGACACAATTGACTTGAATATGTCCAGTAGAGCCACAGTAATTGCAAATCAAGTATTCTGGAAGATTAACATATTTTCTTTTTCTGAAATCATGATCAGAAGGATTATATTTGCATTTATCATGGTCTCTACGGCTATAGCATTCATGACCAAGTCCCATCTTCATGTTATTATCAGATTGTTTAGTGAGGAAGTTTAAAACTTTTATGCGTCCTTCCCATTTATCATGAACTTTTCGTGCATGTAAGAGTAGTTATTTCAAGGACTCAATTTCTTTTTTACATTTCGAATAATCTACATTTGAATCCTTGGAAGAGTTAGCTTTCTCAAAATCTTCACGAAATTTTTCAAAACGTTCATTCAAGACACGTTTCTCACTTTCATGTTGTTCCTTAAGTTTAGACATACTATCACTAGCTTCTTTTAATTGCTTAGAGAGAAATATAATTTCTCTCTTGTGTTCGGAAACCACATTATCTTTGCCATTAAGTTCATCTTTTAAAATCTCATTGACTTTATTCAGCTCAGAAGTTATAGCATCACTAGCTGTAACTTTAGCTTGAAGATGCTTAATGTTGAGTTTGAGCTCTGAAGTTATGGCATCACTAGCCTTAACTTTTGATTCAAGAGCGTTTTTCTCAGCATTTGTCATGTCTGAAGTTATAGCTGGGGTAGCCATAACTTTAGATTTGAGCTTTTTGGCTTTGGCTTTTAGAATTTGGTTTTCCTCAGCAATATCTAGAATTTGTTCCTTAAGGTCTTTCAACTCTAATTTCTGTTCATGACAAACATCAAGGGTTTCTTCAAAGGTCTTAATTAAAGCACTCTTAGAAATTTCTTAACTTGCTTTTTAAGTTCAAGAAGACTTACCTCTTCATCCTCTGAATCTGAATCTGAATATCCAATAAGACACATCTCAGCATTTGAAGCATTACTTTCATTGTCGCTATCGGAGAATAGGTCAAGACTGACGCTGCTTAGGCAAACATTGGCAGTTTCTTCTTCATCTTCGGATTCGCCATCTTCAGAGTCCAAGTCTCCCCAACAATATGCCATCAGAACTTGCTTAAATTCCTTCTTTGTCTTGTTACGTTGATCTTTGTCCTTTATTTTCTTCCATGTGGGGCAATCTTTGATCATATGATCATTATCACCACACTTGAAGCATCCACGGTTAGAGAAGGACCCTTTTGACTTAAAAGTTTTCTTGGGGGTTTGCTTTGATTTGTTATTTGTTTTATTTTGATTTTGATTGAAGGACTTTTTCCTAATTCGTTTAACAAACAACACGGTTTCATCTTCAATATCTGAAGAATCATTAATCTTGCTAGACTCAGCTTGTAAGGCCATGTTTTTGCTTGTGCCAGCTTCCTCCTCATCCTGATTTAGAGTAATCTCGTGAGCCATTAAGGTTCCGAGTAGCTCCTGATAGGATAATGAAGTTAGGTCCTTCCATTCCTCTATGACAGACACTTTATGTCTCCATCTGCGAGACATACTTCTGAGAATTTTTCTAGCAATTTCCTCGGAGTCAAAAGTTCTTCCTAAATTCTTTAGCTCATTGATGATGCTAGAAAAGCGAGAGGACATGCTGTCAACTGACTCGTTTTCCTCCATGGCAAACATTTCGTATTTTCGCATTAATAATGCCATACGTTGCTTTTTGACAACAGCGGTTCCCTCATAGGCTAATTCTAGACCATCCCATATTTCCTTGGCAGATGAACTGGTTGAGAAACGATCGAATTCAGTAGCAATCATACCGTTTTGCAAAAAGCTTATTGCTTTTGAATTCTTCTCAGCCTTTTTATAATCCGCCTCAATATAGTCTTCTTCTTTCTTTTTGACGGTAGTGCCATTATTGGTTGCAAGTAAGATCTTATTCGGACTATTTGAGGAGTCTATTGATCGAATACGAAAGAGGGGGGTGAATTGAGTATTAAAACGATGACCACTTTTTTGAAATATATGATGTAAAATTAATTGTTTGATTTTATTGATTAAAATCAACTAATTAATTTACTAATAATAAGCGCAAAATCGAAATAACAAAAATAAAGAGAGAGAGAAAAGAGACACACAGGATTTTTGAAGTGGTTCAGTTTCACAAGTCGAAACCTACGTCCACTATTCTCGATTAATAATTTTTAGTACCTTTCTACGGATTACAAAAATTATCAATCCACTCGTATAATCAACTATATGATTATAACTCAGATTGAGTATCGCTAAATACTCTAGGTTGCTCTTACGTTAATAAGAAAAGTACAACGATAAATACTAATCTCACGTTATGCGAGTGAGTACAATATCTTGTGTACTTAATTAGTATCCTATAACGATTTTTCTTCGAGTGATTGACAAAATTGATGCGCAACTTTTGTATAAGCAAATTGTAAAATAAGAATTAAAGCTCAAAGAATTTTGCTTAAAATATTTTTCTCTCTAAAAGTGTAAATGTGTGTGTCACTTTTAAATGATGAATGAATGAGAGTATTTATAGTAGTAGAGAATTAGGGTTTAGGAATGTTCTGGAATTAGGGTTTAGGAATGTTCTGGAATAATAAAACCTAAACGACTTGATGAACAAGTAAGGGGCAAGGAGATGGAGTTTCGGCCTCCTAGGGTTTCGGCCTCCTACGGTTCGGCCACTAAGGTTCGGCCTCCTAGGGTTTTAGTCGGCGCATTCGGTCCTCTAGCTTCCATAGTCCACAACAAATCGAGATAGAATTTAGTTAAAAACCTAGGTTGCATGACGACATAAATATCGTGTTACAAACCAATAGTTTATTCAACTTAAATTCTTATTAATTAATTCCAATTAAAATAAATACTCTATTATTTTTATAAACCATTAAAAATATATTTTCCAAAAATTAACGCATCATTTTTGTCTAGCAATGAAGTTATGGCTATGAAGTCATAACTTCACTAACCTTTAAATCAAACAAAGTAAAATCATTACCGGGTGACGACCGATACTATCTAATCTTCAGTAAACGAATCGTCTCTTCACAAGCCTCTCATCTTGAGTCTCGTGGTTGTTATTTGGTCTTGATCTTGAAAATTACGATCAAATGTCTCTGAAGTAAAACCTCCTTGGTCCAATACTTCAAGCTTGCGTCATTGTAATTGTTCCTTTCTAAATTACGACTTAAACACACAATTACACGCATATGTTTATAATATTAAGTCCACATACAAATCATTACTTTCATTATCAAAACAACTAATTAGGACTAAAGGTCTAACAAAAAACATATTGATTAATGTTGAGTTGGTCGAACGATCCGGTCGAAAGCATTTCGACGCCTCCAAACGTGGCTTTCCGACCGTTATACGTCCACAGATTGGCTTGGCGTGTAGGTGGCCTACGTCCATGGATCGGCGGTGGCCCATATCCCTAGCGGAGTCGCCAAATTGTGGACATGGGCCACCGCCGATCCGTGGACATAGGCCATCTACACGCCAAGCCAATCTGTGGACGTATAGCGGTCAGAAAGCCACGTTTGGAGGCGTCGAAATTCTTTCGACCGGATCGTTTTAGATCGGTCGGTTTCATCTCAGCAAAGGTCTCGAAACGATTTTTGAGATGTTCGGAGTCGCCACCAAGCATATGTGGGTTGCCTGAAACCCGTTCGAATCCACTTTATACCTAAGTCAATCAAGGCAAAAAGCGGTGCTTGCCATAGGTACTAAAAATAATGAATCGTCCCCCTTTAGCAAGCTATCGCTAGAATGACTCTCGTACGCCCTGAATAAGGCCATCCACTATCCAAAGGTTCTGAGTAAGGGGTGAGGGTACGTATTGGGAAGCCCTTTAATCGGACACCCAATCCCGCCCGCGTTAGCGGCCCCTACTGATCGATCGTGGTTGTTTAAGTGCAAGAGTTGATAAAATGGTTTAAATGCATGAATGCGCATCCAAAAGTCTTAACCTAACATGTGAATATTTTCTAAGTCGGTTGTTTATACATGTATCAAGAAATTGGTGTCAAAGTTGGATTTAGATTGATTTGCATGTGAAACGGAAATTAAACATCCATTTACCAAATTCAGATTATGGTGCTTAACACGATCCATTATTTTGAAAAGGGGTGTCAAATGACAAAGTGTAAAAACGTAAACTTATCAATCTGATCCGTCATCTAATCGGGTTAACCGTAATCGGGATCATCCTAGACAAGTGCTAAAACGAGGCAGAAGAGTGTCAGGCAACCCCTTTGGGGCGCGAGCCACACGGCGAGGGAACAAGGCCTGTCCAGGTTTTAAAATATGAAAACAGACGGCCTCTTTAGGCATGAGTCAGACGACGACCTAATGGGCGTCTCCTGGTTGTTAAAAAGGTTGTTTAGAAGCGTATTTGTAATTAAATAGTTTGCAAGTACGATTTGCATGACTCAGAATAATTACTATTATGTTAGTAATATTCGTTGTCGGATTTGCAAGTTTGAAAGACATAGTTTATAAATAAAAATGTAAAATGTTTGATTTGAACTAAATATCTTAAGTTCAATTATTTGTAATTAGTCAAGTTTGTCATCGTACTCGGATTAAACCGACATGGTATGAGGAACCAAGGATGATTATGAATTATGACTAATATGTTTGCAAGTTTAAATAAGTGAGAAAAATGGTAAATAAAAGAAAAGGGTGTTAAAATACCCATTAATTTGTCATTAATCAATAATATCACCGAGTCACGGATAAAACCGTCATGGTATAAGGAACCAAGGGTGATTACATTTATGGTTAAAATACTTGTTATAAAAATGAATTAAAATGGTAAAAACCGTAAAAGGAAAGAAGTAAAAATAAAAGAAAGTGTTGAAGGGAAGACGAACTCAAACATGTTTGAGTCTGATCTGGACACCCCATTGAGGCGCGAGCCTCTTTTCATAGCAAAGGTCTTCTGTCTCAGGCCAAAACTCGGTTTTGGTTCGTCTAACCTATTTTTGAATCGGGTTATGCATTGTTCATGCTTATAAACTCATTAAAACAGTAAAGACATGAAATAAATGAGTTGTTTACACCCTCAAACTTACGTGTATTGATATCTGCAACGTAGACGACTTTAGAGACGGTTTTCTCGTAGCGACTAATCACGATCAAAGAAGTTTAAACGAGTGCCTTAAAAAAAGATTTTGTTTTGAAAAGATGTTGAAAACATGTTGTTGAAAAACATGTTGATTAATGTTGAGTTGGTCGAACGATCCGGTCGAAAACATTTCGACGCCTCCAAACGTGGCTTTCTGACTGCTATACGTCCACAGATTGGCTTGGCGTGTAGGTGGCCTACGTCCAAGGATCGGCGGTGGCCCATGTCCCCAACGGAGTCGCCAAATTGTGGACATGGGCCACCGCCGATCCGTGGACATAGGCCACCTACACGCCAAGCCAATCTGTGGACGTATAGCGGTCGGAAAGCCACGTTTGGAGGCGTCGAAATGCTTTCGACCGGATCGTTTTAGATCGGTCGGTTTCGTCTCAGCAAAGGTCTCGAAACGATGTTTGAGAGTTCGGAGTCGCCTCCTAGCATTTGTGGGTTGCCTGAAGCCCGTTCGAATCCACTTTATACCTAAGTCAATCAAGGCAAAAAGTGGTGCTTGCCATAGGTACTAAAGATAAGGAATCGCCCCCCTTTAGCATGCTATCGCTAGAATGACTCTCGTACGCCCTGGATAAGGCCATCCACTATCCAAAGGTTCTGAGTAAGGGGTGAGGGTACGTATTGGGAAGCCTTTAATCGGACACCCAATCCCGCCCGCGTTAGCGGCCTCTACTGATCGATCGTGGTTGTTTAAGTGCATGAGTTGATAAAATGGTTTAAATGCATGAATGCGCATCCAAAAGTCTTAACCTAACATGTGAATATTTTCTAAGTCAGTTTTTATACATGCATCAAGAAATTGGTGTCATAGTTGGATTTAGATTGATTTGCATGTGAAACGGAAATTAAATATCCATTTACCAAATTCAGATTATGGTGCTTAACACGATCCATTATTTTGAAAAGGGGTGTCAAATGACAAAGTGTAAAAACGTAAACTTATCAATCTGATCCGTCATCTAATCGGGTTAACCGTAATCGGGATCCTCCTAGACAAGTGCTAAAACGAGGCAGAACAGTGACAGGCAGCCCCTTTGGGGAGCGAGCCACACGGCGAGGGAACAAGGCCTGTCCAGGTTTTAAAATATGAAAACAGACGGCCTCTTGGGGCGCGAGTCAGACGACGACCCAAGGGGCGTCTCCTGGTTGTTAAAAAGGTTGTTTAGAACCGTATTTGTAATTAAATAGTTTGCAAGTACGATTTGCATGACTCGGAATAATTAATATTATGTTAGTAATATTCGTTGTCGGATTTGCAAGTTTGAAACACATAGTTTACAAATAAAAATGTAAAATGTTTGATTTGAACTAAATATGTTAAGTTCAATTATTTGTAATTAGTCAAGTTTGTCATCGTACTCGGATTAAACCGACATGGTATGAGGAACCAAGGATGATTATGAATTATGACTAATATGTTTGCAGGTTTAAATAAGTGAGAAAAATGATAAATAAAAGAAAACGGTGTTAAAATACCCATTAATTTGTAATTAACCAATAATATCACCGAGTCCTTATAAAATCGTCTTGGTATAAGGAACCAAGGGTGATTACATTTATGGTTAAAATACTTGTTATAAAAATGAATTAAAATGGTAAAAACCGTAAAAGGAAAGAATTAAAAATAAAAGAAAGTGTTGAAGAGAATGTTGGAATATGTGTCCTCCGACAATAATGCGATCACAACTGCCGATCATGATGATCACATGTTTAAGTCTCATTTTAAGAATACATGTGAGATGTAATATTTTACAGTCAACTGGTCCACACATATCGGTAATGATTGGCTGACTAGAGTTTGACATTACTGTCGTGCGACGGTGGTGATCAGTTGATCCCCTTAGGTCATACCTAAAAGGTAACACTCTTAATTGAATATTTAATTTGTCGTATAACGATACAAGTCAATTAAATTGCTTAAAATTGACGGACGATTTTGGAAGTAGGATTTACGTGTCTCGTTGTAATTTGATTAAATTAGATACGGTCTAAGTAATCGAATTGTTTTATTGCTTAGATGAAATTATTGTTTACGGAAATAATTGAAACTAAATGAATGATTTATTATAAATACAAGATGTTGTAAATTATAATTGGTAAAGCGTTTTGGTACAAGTAATTGTGAATTACTAAGTCGATTTTGTACATGATTTATTTTATTAATACGTTGATTTTTAATACGTTAAAAATACATGACAATTTTACATGACTTGTGACATGTGACAAATTGATAAATTGACAAAGATAAAATGGAATCCATTTTATCTAATATGGACCGAAATATGGAGGGAGTATGGTGTTTAAATTATGTTAAATTATTTGAGTAGAAACAACATGATTACACTACTTACACCTAGCCTTGCATGCCTATATTCTTGGTTAGAGAATCAAGCCCATGCATAGGGCACCCTCCACACCCACCGGTTTTCCCCCCTCTATGAGAATCAAATGGGTTGTTTTTCATTATTCATTCATACTCTTCTAATTTCTAGTGTAAGAAATAACCTTTCTCTCTAAAAACATCTTAAGAAAAATAAAAGAGAGAAAAACTCAAAAATCCTCCTTACTCTTGGCCGAATAAACAAGAGTTCCAACAATAGTTTTGGGTCATTTTTTTTAGTTAAATTAATATTGTTCTAGTATTAATAATATTAATTTTTAAGAGGTTATCTTGGGTATAATTCCTTGGGAGGGATTCTAAGCTTGAATCCTTGTTCATCCAATATTAGGAAGCTCAATAACAAGTGAGTAGGAGAACTCATTTGTGCCCATATATCCGAAATCTCAATGTAAGGAAAACGATTTCTTCTTTATCCTTATTCATGTTTGCATGCATAAGATCTAAATTAATTTTATGACTAAATTAATTGTAACATATATGAATATGTAAAGTAATGAGATATAGATTTCTAACAAGCAGTATCATGAGCCTTAGGTTGTTTGCATGCAAATCGGTTATTGTTTTTCCGAGTTATACGATTAACAAACAAAACTTATAAATTTGTGTTTATTATGATATATCACGAAATTTATTATGCATGATAAAGTTTCTCGTCCTAAAATGTATTTAGGATATTTTGTTAATTTATGGATTTTTATTGTTCATTTTATATTATAATGGCATTAAAATGTGATTTTATGATAAAAATGTCATTTTTGGACTAAAAATAGCAAAACCTCGTTTTTTTCAGTGGTTTTTGGATATTTTTTCACATATATTATATTTTGATGACCGCTAAATTTTCATAATTTTATGAGTTCTTTTGCTCGAAATATGGATTTCATGATAAAATCGAATTTAAATGAAAAATGGGTTAATATGAGTTATATTTCGAATCTGGTCATAGAAATTTAGTATATTATCACATGCAATTTTACAATATGTTTGTAAAATAATTGGCTATAATGAAGTCTTTATGCATGATTTATGAATTTTTGATGAAAAATCACATAAATAGTGACTTTAATTAGTAAAAATTGCTAAAACATACTTCATGACTAAGGAAAAATGTCACATGTTGCATTTTATCACCTATTTCAGATCTAAAAGTGAAAATTAAATTAAAATAATTTTTCTCATATTTTTATGATAATATTTGATAAATCCGATAAACCGCAACATTGTTTTTCTCGATAATTTTCGAAATTTTTAACCTATGTTTTTGAGCATTATGAGTGTCATGGTTTTTTTTCCAGAATGTTCATGAGTTTAAATTTCAAATTTAAAATTTATTTGAAATTTTTATGATTTATTTGAAGTTTATGGCATTATATTGTAATTTTAAGTCCTTTTATGAACAATATTAAGAAATATAAGTTAATTGTTGTCAAATGTTAGTGGAGACTAATTTTGAGTCCTACGATGGTTAGGGTAATTAACTAGTACATAAATATGATTTTATGTAATTATTGTGATTTTTAAAAGGTTAAATCACGCAAATCCGTAAAACCCGATTAATATACGATATTGGCTCCTTAAAGGCGATTTAGCACAAAATTGGGCATGTTCATACATATTATAATGCTGCATTTTATTTATGATTGTCATAATTTTATTTTATGTAATTTTTGAATTATGTAATTTTACTTAGTATGGCCTTAGTTTTTAATTGATATTACCCGAAATGTATGGGAATATCGATTCGGTTGTAATTTATTGTGATCTCGTATCACCGTTTTGTAATTTAATAGATTTATTTTATTTTAATTACAAATGTATAATAGAAAATTATGTAATTTGTTATGTAATTTATTTGTTCCGGAGATCCTTGAAGACGGTGCCACTCGAGAAGAAGATCCATTAAAGACGGTGTTACCTCGATATGCGTGCCAAGACCGAAGTTCAAGGGACCAAAGGAGTTGGTTTCCGAATTTGTAATAGTTTATTAGATTTACTATTCTAGGAAGGCCATATTAGAATTTAATTTATGCATTGCATTTTATTTATATGTCGCATGCATCGCTAAAGCGCCATAACTAAAACATGCATTATCATTAAATCGAGTATATCGACCGTGTCAATTACAATTATCGTAGTTCACCGCTTTAGTTCACTTAAAACGTGATAGATAATAAATTGACATGACCTCTCGCTAAAAATAAACAATTGAGACTTAGCCTTACCAAAGAGTAGAACCCATGAAAACCTATTTCGTGAGGGAGTGCACTCGGCCACACCGGGGTACAAACCTTGTTACGTAGGGGAAGTGGGTAATAAATGTCTATCCACCGAATTTATGTTAATAAAGGGTATTTTGGCACACCGTGCCCTAAGTTGATATGAGTTTGGATCATGGACACATTTATTCGAAATTTGGGTTGATCTCAACGAAAGTATTCACGACGATTTCCGGATGTGTTTCGGGCTAGAGATAAATATTAATGTAATTTTATCGACCAAGAGTTCTAAAAGTAGAATCGATTAAAAGGTTAATCCACCGAATTATGTTAATGAAGGGTATTTCGGCACACCGTGCCCTAAGTTAATATGAATTTGGATCTTGGAATCATTTATATTAGTTGGGTAGAGGTCACTATATAAATTCTCATATCTTGTTAAATTATTTACAAGTATGATATTAAAAAAACAAATGTTAATATTTCCTTTTCCTCCATACTTGTAGTTCATTACAATGAATACATCAAACGCTACTACACCGATAACTATTGAGTCTTGCCACAATGTTTTTGACGACGTTTGCTTCAACAATGATTTCAACACTGCTAGAGAACTTCATTTTGGGATAGGTTCGGATGGAAACATAAACTTCATCACTTCTTCTAAACCTCCTACTACTATAAGATCTCTTGTGAGCCGGTCTCAGGAAGACCGCCTCATAAAATCTATAGGATCTTTGTCTTTAGAAGAAAAAGATGCCAAAACTAGTGGGAGCTCAAGCAATCAAGTTCTTGCTGCCAAGGGCAAAAAGTTTAAGAAGAAGGGAAAGAAAGGGAAAAACTTCAAGCAAGTTGAAGATGAGTGCCATTATTGCTATGGCATGGGACATTGGCTTAGGAATTGTCCCGTATATTTGTGAAATATAAGGGAAGGAATCATCGTTCCAAAATGTAAAATTCCTAAGGAAATTTATGTTATTGATATAAATTATACTTCCACTACGACATGGGTACTGGATACCGGTTGTGGTTCTCACCTTTGTAATCATTTACAGGGTTTATGAGACGTGAAGAGGCTTAGCAAAGGAGATGTGGATCTTCGCCTTGGAAATGGAGCTCGAGTAGCGGCCGAATCCAAAGGAACTTATGTATTAGCTTTGCCTAATGGATTTGAGTTGTATTTACATAATTGTTTTTATGTGCCTACACTTTCTAAAAACATTATTTCTATCGCTATGTTAGACATGGACGGATTTTGTTTTGTCATTAAGAACAATCGTTGTACTATTTCAAGGAATGACTTGGTTATAGGCCAAGCTTCTTCCATTAATGGCATTTACATTTTAGAAACCTCGAATCCGACTAATGATATCTATAACATTCAATCAAAGAAACTCAAATCAAGTGACCCAAATGAATCGTTCATTTGGCATTGTCGATTAGGTCACATAAACGAGAATCGCATCAAAAGATTAATTTCGACTAATGTGATTACACCATTTGATTATCAATCATATGGAACATGCGAATATTGCCTTCTTGGCAAAATGACTCGTAATCCTTTTAGCAGTAAAGGAACTCGAGCAAGTGAACTATTGGGACTCATACATACCGATGTATGTGGACCAATGAGTATCACCGCTCGAGAAAATTATGACTACTTCATAACCTTCACCGATGACTTGAGTAGATATGGGTATATCTATTTAATGAAGCATAAAAGTGAAGCTTTTGAGAAATTCAAGGAATTTCAAAACGAAGTAGAGAACCAATTGAACAAAAGGATAAAGGCACTACGATCCGATCGTGGTGGAGAATATCTTAGCCTTGAATTCGATTCACACTTGAAAGGTTGTGGTATTATATCACAACTTACTCCACCCGGAACACCACAACTCAATGGTGTTGCCGAAAGGAGAAATCGAACCCTACTTGATATGGTTCGATCCATGATGAGTCAAACCGAGTTACCGAACTCGTTTTGGGGATTTGCGATTCAAACCGCAATAAAATCTTTGAACGTATGTCCAACCAAAGCAACTGAAAAGACTCCATATGAGATATGGAGAGGAAAGGTTCCAGTTCTATCCCATATCAAAATTTGGGGTTGTGATGCTTATGTCAAAATTAAAAATGACAATAAGTTGGCACCACGATCCGAAAAATGCAGTTTTGTAGGTTATCCCATGGCCTCACGAGGCTATTACTTCTATAAGCCTCAAGAAAACAAAGTGTTTGTGTCTCGAGATGCTGTCTTCCTAGAAAGTGACTTTATTTCTAGGGGACAGAGTGGGAGAAATTTTGAACTTGATGAAGTTCAAGAGCCACAAACCGAGATAGAGACGCAAGAAGATGTTCCTTCGTCGTCTAACGCGGTTGTCTCTCCTCCACTTAGAAGAACGGGCCGTATTATTCGCCATCCCGATCGATATGTGGGACTTATCGAAGAAGATGGAACACTCAATGTGTTGCTTTTAGAAAGTGACGAGCCCGCCACCTACAAGGCCGCAATCTCTAGTCCAAATTCCTCCTTATGGCTTGAAGCCATGAAATCCGAAATGGATTCTATGCATGAAAACCAAGTTTGGAACTTGGTGGATTTGCCTAAAGGGGCAAGACCTCTTCAATGCAAATGGATTTTCAAAGTCAAGAATGGCATAGAAGGACATGATGATGTCTACAAATCTAGGCTAGTGGCAAAAGGATTTTCCGAAGTCCAAGGTCTCCATTATGATGAAACCTTCGCCCCCGTAGGCATGCTAAGATCCATACGGATTTTGTTAGCGATTGCCGCATTTCATGATTATGAAATATGGCAAATGGATGTCAAAACCGCTTTTTTAAATGGTCATTTTGAAGAGGAGGTGTACATGATACAACCCGAAGGTTTTGTTGATTCTAAGAATCCTAACAAAGTGTGCAAATTTAAGAGATCCATTTATGGTCTTAAGCAAGCATCTAGAAGTTGGAATCATCGATTCGATCATGTTATAAAAGAGAATGGTTTCACTCGAAGTGTTGAGGAACCATGTTTATACATGAAATTTAGTGGAAGCAATGTTGTGTTCGTAATCTTGTATGTCGATGACATACTACTCATTAGAAATGATATTCCGATGTTATCTCCTGTTAAGAAGTGGTTAGGTAACCACTTCCAAATGAAGGATTTAGGAGAAGCACAACGCATATTAGGTATCCGGATCCATAGAGATAGATCCAAGAGGATATTGGCACTAAGTCAAGAGTCTTATGTTGATAAGATTCTTCGACGGTTCAGCATGGACAAATCAAAAAGGGGATTGGTACCTATGGTAACTGGGACAATATTGAGCAAGTCTCAATCTCCCTCCGAACCCCATGATGTTGAACGCATGAAGATGATCCTTTATGCTTCCGCTGTTGGATCAATCATGTACGCCATGATATGCACACGTCCTGATGTTTCGTATGCCTTGAGCATGACGAGTAGATATCAAGGAAATCCAGGTGAGAGTCACTGGATAGCCGTCAAGAACATCCTTAAGTACTTGATAAGGACTAAGGATTCTATCTTAGTGTTTGGAGGAGACACCGAGCTCCGTGTTAATGGTTACACGGACTCAAGTTTCCAAACGAATAGAGATGACATGAAATCACAAGCTGGTTTTGTTTTCATGCTCAATGGTGGTGTCGTTAGCTGGAGAAGCTTCAAGGAAGCTGTGACTGCGGATTCAACAACGGAGGCTGAGTACATTGCGGCATCAGAAGCTGCCAAGGAAGCTGTGTGGATCAGATAATTCACGGAAGGTCTAAGAGTAGTACCTACCGCCAATGATCCCATCACTCTCTATTGTGATAATAGTGGGACAATCTTCCAATCTAAAGAGCCAAAGTCTAGTAATAGATCTAGACATATACTTAGAAAATATCATGTAATGATAGATTTCATTGAAAGAAAGGAAATTGCGATATGTAAGGTTGGGACGGATGATAACATAGCTGATCCGCTCACCAAGCCTTTATCGCAGGCTAAGTATGATGGACATGTTGCGTCCATGGGACTTAAACGTGTACCAAGTTTGTGTTAGATTTTGAAATGAAATAAAAGTGTTGTTTTTGTTCATGTTCATAATCGCATTTGTCTTTTATCTTTTCTTTATACATTGTTACATCCAAACGGGTTGTAGTGACAAATTGAACCCCGTTAAAGTGAACACGGATTAACATAGTATTCGCCCATAGTCACTTGTATAAGGTGACGTCTCGAAGTGACTAGAGTGTGATGCGATTGATGGCAAGTTCAAATGCCATGAAGTCATGTGAGATGACTAGTCGATCACATAGGCAGACTGTTAGGAACACTTTGTCGGGCCTTATAACCGCTTATAGAGTTCTGGCAAATTTATATAGCCTGGTCGTGGCGAGAGCTACTATAGTATTCTAATGAGTCGATTCTTTTGACTAAAGACTGTTCGCCTAAGATGGCACAGTTTCAGATTAACTTTGATTTGTGTTACTACGACCTTCGTAAATGGGTTCAAATTGGCATATTTTGGGTTATGATGGTTGTGGCTAGTCGAAGGGAACAAGTGCAATAGGAATTGTCCTCCCCTTATCAGGGTTATAACAATATCTCAGGGCCACTCGAGGAGTAATGAACTGGAAATGCGTGGCCACGCTCGGAAGGTATCCATGGTGGATAATTCCGGTCAATCAGTTGTTCTCCAGATCGAGGAAACCACTCTCGATATGATCACTTGCAAGTACGACCTGAAAGACACCTTGCATTGAGTGGAAGATAGTAATAGGACAAGAGAATTGGTGACGCACACTTGTCAAGGACAACTGGGAGATTGTTGGAATATGTGTCATCCGACAATAATGCGATCACAACTGTCGATCATGATGATCACATGTTTAAGTCTCATTTTAAGAATACATGTGGGATGTAATATTTTTACAAACCAACTGGTCCAAACATATCGTAATGATTGGTGACTAGAGTTTGACATTGCGTCGTGCGACGGTGGTGATCGTTGATCCCCTTAGGTCATACCTAAAGGGTAACACTCTTAATTGAATATTTAATTGGTCGTATGACGATACGAGTCAATTAAATTGCTTAAAATTGACGGACGATTTTGGAAGTAATATTTACGTGTCTCATTGTAATTTGATTAAATTAGACACGGTCTAAGTAATCGAATTGTTTTATTGCTTAGATGAAATTATTGTTTACGGAAACAATTGAAACTAAATGAATGATTTATTATAAATACAAGATGTTGTAAATTATAATTGGTAAAGCGTTTTGGTACAAGTAATTGTGAATTACTAAGTCGACTTTGTACATGATGTATTTTATTAATACGTTGATTTTTAATACGTTAAAAATACATTACAATTTTACATGACTTGTGACATGTGACAAATTGATAAATTGACAAAGATAAAATGGAATCCATTTTATCTAATATGGACCGAAATATGGAGGGAGTATGGTGTTTAAATTATGTTAAATTATTTGAGTGGAAACAACGTGATTACACTACCTACACCTAGCCTTGCATGCCTATATTCTTGGTTAGAGATTCAAGCCCATGCATAGGGCACCCTCCACACCCACCGGTTTTCCCCCCTCTATAAGAATCAAATGGGTTGTTTTTCATTATTCATTCATACTCTTCTAATTTCTAGTGTAAGAAATAGCTTTTCTCTCTAAAAACATCTTTAGAAAAATAAAAGAGAGAAAAACTCCAAAATCCTCCTTACTCTTGGCCGAATAAACAAGAGTTCCAACAATAGTTTTGGGTCATTTTTTTTAGTTAAATTAATATTGTTCTAGTATTAATAATATTAATTTTTAAGAGGTTATTTTGGGTATAATTCCTTGGGAGGGATTCTAAGCTTGAATCCTTGTTCATCCAATATTAGGAAGCTCAATAACAAGTGAGTAGGAGAACTCATTTGTGCCCATATATCCGAAATCTCAATGTAAGAAAAACGATTTCTTCTTTATCCTTATTCATATTTGCATGCATAAGATCTAAATTAATTTTATGACTAAATTAATTGTAACATATATGAATATGTAAAGTACTGAGATATAAATTTCTAACAGAGAAGACGAACTCAAACACGTTTGAGTCTGACTTGGACACCCCATTGAGGCGCGAGCCTCTTTGCATAGCAAAGGGCTTCTGTCTCAGGCTAAAACTAGGTTTTGGATCGTCTAACCTATTTTTGAATCGTGTTATGCATTGTTCATACTTATAAACTCATTAAAATAGTAAAGACGTGAAATAAATGAGTTGTTTAGACCCTCAAACTTACGTGTATTGATGTCTGCGACGTAGACGACTTTAGAGACGGTTTTCTCGTAGCGAGTACTCACGATCAAAGAAGATTAAAAAAGAGTGCCTTAAAAAAAAGATTTTGTTTTGAAAAGATGTTGAAAAACATATTGATTAATGTTGAGTTGGTCGAACGATTCGGTCGAAAGCATTTTGACGCCTCCAAACGTGGCTTTCCGACCGCTATACGTCCACAGATTGGCTTGGCGTGTAGGTGGCCTACGTCCACGGATCGGCGGTGGCCCATGTCCCCAGCGGAGTCGCCAAATTATGGACATGGGCCACCGTCGATCCGTGGACATAGGCCACCTACACGCCAAGCCAATCTGTGGACGTATAGCGGTCGGAAAGCCACGTTTGGAGGCGTCGAAATGCTTTCGACCGGATCATTTTAGATCGGTCGGTTTCGTCTCAGCAAAGGTCTCGAAACGATGTTTGAGATGTTCGGAGTCGCCACCAAGAATTTGTGGGTTGCCTGAAATCCGTTCGAATCCACTTTATACCTAAGTCAATCAAGGCAAAAAGCGGTGCTTGCCATAGGTACTAAAGATAAGGAATCGTCCCCCTTTAGCATGTTATCGCTAGAATGACTCTCGTACGCCCTGGATAAAGCCATCCAATGTCCAAAGGTTATGAGTAAGGGGTGAGGGTACGTATTGGGAAGCCCTTTAATCAGACACCCAATCCCGCCCCCGTTAGCGGCCTCTACTGATCGATCGTGGTTGTTTAAGTGCAAGAGTTGATAAAATGCTTTAAATGCATGAATGCGCATCCAAAAGTCTTAACCTAACATGTGAATATTTTCTAAGTCGGTTGTTTATACATGTATCAAGAAATTGGTGTCAAAGTTGGATTTAGATTGATTTGCATGTAAAACGGAAATTAAACATCCATTTACCAAATTCAGATTATGGTGCTTAACACGATCCATTATTTTGAAAAGGGGTATCAAATGACAAAGTGTAAAAACGTAAACTTGTCAATCTGATCCGTCATGTATTCGGGTTAACCGTAATCGGGATCGTCCTAGACAAGTGCTAAAATGAGGCAGAAGAGTGCCAGGCAGCCCCTTTGGGGCGCGAGCTACACGGCGAGGGAACAAGGCCTGTCCAGGTTTTAAAATATGAAAACAGACGGCCTCTTTAGGCACGAGTCAGACGACGACCCAATGGGCGTCTCCTGGTTGTTAAAAAGGTTGTTTAGAAGCGTATTTGTAATTAAATAGTTTGCAAGTACGATTTGCATGACTCAGAATAATTACTATTATGTTAGTAATATTCGTTGTCGGATTTGCAAGTTTGAAAGACATAGTTTACAAATAAAAATGTAAAATGTTTGATTTGAACTAAATATGTTAAGTTCAATTATTTGTAATTAGTCAAGTTTGTCATCGTACTCGGATTAAACCGACATGGTATGAGGAACCAAGGATGATTATGAATTATGACTAATATGTTTGCAAGTTTAAATAAGTGAGAAAAATGGTAAATAAAAGAAAAGGGTGTTAAAATACCCATTAATTTGTCATTAATCAATAATATCACCGAGTCACGGATAAAACCGTCATGGTATAAGGAACCAAGGGTGATTATATTTATGGTTAAAATACTTGTTATAAAAATGAATTAAAATGGTAAAAACCGTAAAAGGAAAGAAGTAAAAATAAAAGAAAGTGTTGAAGGGAAGACGAACTCAAACACGTTTGAGTCTGATCTGGACACCCCATTGAGGCGCGAGCCTCTTTTCATAGCAAAGGTCTTCTCTCTCAGGCCAAAACTCGGTTATGGTTCGTCTAACCTATTTTTGAATCGGGTTATGCATTGTTCATGCTTATAAGCTCATTAAAACAGTAAAGACATGAAATAAATGAGTTGTTTACACCCTCAAACTTACGTGTATTGATATCTGCAACGTAGACGACTTTAGAGACGGTTTTCTCGTAGCGACTACTCACGATCAAAGAAGTTTAAAAGAGTGCCTTAAAAAAAGATTTTGTTTTGAAAAGATGTTGAAAACATGTTGATTAATTTTATGACTAAATTAATTGTAACATATATGAATATGTAAAGTAATGAGATATAGATTTCTAACAAGCGGTATCATGAGCCTTAGGTTGTTTGCATGCAAATCGGTTATTGTTTTTCCGAGTTATACGATTAACAAACAAAACTTATAAATTTGTGTTTATTATGATATATCACGAAATTTATTATGCATGATAAATTTTCTCGTCCTAAAATGTATTTAGGATATTTTGTTAATTTATGGATTTTTATTGTTCATTTTATATTATAATGGCATTAAAATGTGATTTTATGATAAAAATGTCATTTTTGGACTAAAAATAGCTAAACTTCGTTTTTTTCAGTGGTTTTTGGATATGTTTTCACATATATTATAATTTGATGACCGCTAAATTTTCATAATTTTATGAGTTCTTTTGCTCGAAATATGGATTTCATGATAAAATCGAATTTAAATGAAAAATAGGTTAATATGAGTTATATTTCGAATCTGGTCATAGAAATTTAGTATGTTATCACATGCAATTTTAAAATATGTTTGTAAAATAATTGGCTATAATGAAGTCTTTATGCATGATTTATGAATTTTTGATGAAAAATCACATAAATAGTGACTTTAATTAGTAAAAATTGCTAAAACATACTTCATGACTAAGGAAAAATGTCACATATTGCATTTTATCACCTATTTCAGATCTAAAAGTGAAAATTAAATTAAAATAATTTTTCTCATATTTTTATGATAATATTTGATAAATCCGATAAACCGCAACATTGTTTTTCTCGATAATTTTCGAAATTTTTAACCTATGTTTTTGAGCATTATGAGTGTCATGGTTTTTTTTCCAGAATGTTCATGAGTTTAAATTTCAAATTTAAAATTTATTTGAAATTTTTATGATTTATTTGAAGTTTATGGCATTATATTGTAATTTTAAGTCCTTTTATGAACAATATTAAGAAATATAAGTTAATTATTGTCAAATGTTAGTGGAGACTAATTTTGAGTCCTAAGATGGTTAGGGTAATTAACTAGTACATAAATATGATTTTATGTAATTATTGTGATTTTTAAAAGGTTAAATCACGCAAATCCGTAAAACCCGATTAATATACGATATTGGCTCCTTAAAGGCGATTTAGCACAAAATTGGGCATGTTCATACATATTATAATGCTGCATTTTATTTATGATTGTCATAATTTTATTTTATGTAATTTTTGAATTATGTAATTTTACTTAGTATGGCCTTAGTTTTTAATTGATATTACCCGAAATGTATGGGAATATCGATTCGGTTGTAATTTATTGTGATCTCGGATCACCGTTTTGTAATTTAATAGATTTATTTTATTTTAATTACAAATGTATAATAGAAAATTATGTAATTTGTTATGTAATTTATTTGTTCCGGAGATCCTTGAAGACGGTGCCACTCGAGAAGGAGATCCATTAAAGACGGTGTTACCTCGATATGCGTGCCAAGACCGAAGTTCAAGGGACCAAAGGAGTTGGTTTCCGAATTTGTAATAGTTTATTAGATTTACTATTCTAGGAAGGCCATATTAGAATTTAATTTATGCTTTGCATTTTATTTATATGTCGCATGCATCGCTAAATCGCCATAACTAAAACATGCATTATCATTAAATCGAGTATATCGAGCGTGTCAATTACAATTATCGTAGTTCACCGCTTTAGTTCACTTAAAACGTGATAGATAATAAATTGACATGACCTCTCGCTAAAAATAAACAATTGAGACTTAGCCTTACCAAAGAGTAGAAACCATAAAAACCTATTTCGTGAGGGAGTGCACTCGGCCACACCGGGGTACAAACCTTGTTACGTAGGGGAAGTGGGTGATAAATGTCTATCCACCGAATTTATGTTAATAAAGGGTATTTTGGCACACCGTGCCCTAAGTTGATATGAGTTTGGATAATGGACACATTTATTCGAAATTTGGGTTGAACTCAACGAAAGTATTCACGACGATTTCCGGATGTGTTTCGGGCTAGAGATAAATATTAATGTAATTTTATCGACCAAGAGTTCTAAAAGTAGAATCGATTAAAAGGTTAATCCACCGAATTATGTTAATGAAGGGTATTTTTAAACACCGTGCCCTAAGTTAATATGAATTTGGATCTTGGAATCATTTATATTAGTTGGGTAGAGGTCACTATATAAATGCCCATATCTTGTTAAATTATTTACAAGTATGATATTAAAAAAACAAATGTTAATATTTCCTTTTCCTCCATACTTGTAGTTCATTACAATGAATCCATCAAACGCTACTACACCGATAACTATTGAGTCTTGCCACAATGTTTTTGACGACGTTTGCTTCAACAATGATTTCAACACTACTAGAGAACTTCATTTTGGGATAGGTTCGGATGGAAACATAAACTTCATCACTTCTTCTAAACCTCCTACTACTATAAGATCTCTTGTGAGCCGGTCTCAGGAAGACCGCCTCATAAAATCTATAGGATCTTTGTCTTTAGAAGAGAAAGATGCCAAAACTAGTGGGAGCTCAAGCAATCAAGTTCTTGCTACCAAGGGCAAAAAGTTTTAGAAGAAGGGAAAGAAAGGGAAAAACTTCAAGCAAGTTGAAGATGAGTGCCATTATTGCTATGGCATGGGACATTGGCTTAGGAATTGTCCCGTATATTTGTCAAATATAAGGGAAGGAATCATCGTTCCAAAAGGTAAAATTCCTAAGGAAATTTATGTTATTGATATAAATTATACTTCCACTACGACATGGGTACTGGATACCGGTTGTGGTTCTCACCTTTGTAATCATTTACAGGGTTTAAGAGACGTGAAGAGGCTTAGCAAAGGAGATGTGGATCTTCGCCTTGGAAATGGAGCTCGAGTAGCGGCCGAATCCCAAGGAACTTATGTATTAGCTTTGCCTAATGGATTTGAGTTGTATTTACATAATTGTTTTTATGTGCCTACACTTTCTAAAAACATTATTTCTATCGCTATGTTAGACATGGACGGATTTTGTTTTGTCATTAAGAACAATCGTTGTACTATTTCAAGGAACGACTTGGTTATAGGCAAGGCTTCTTCCATTAATGGTATTTACATTTTAGAAACCTCGAATCCGACTAATGATATCTATAACATTCAATCAAAGAAACTCAAATAAAGTGACCCAAATGAATCGTTCATTTGGCATTGTCGATTAGGTCACATAAACGAGAATCGCATCAAAAGATTAATTTCGACTAATGTGATTACACCATTTGATTATCAATCATATGGAACATGCGAATATTGCCTTCTTGGCAAAATGACTCGTAATCCTTTTAGCAGTAAAGGAACTCGAGCAAGTGAACTATTGGGACTCATACATACCGATGTATGTGGACCAATGAGTATCACCGCTCGAGAAAATTATGACTACTTCATAACCTTCACCGATGACTTGAGTAGATATGGGTATATCTATTTAATGAAGCATAAAAGTGAAGCTTTTGAGAAATTCAAGGAATTTCAAAATGAAGTAGAGAACCAATTGAACAAAAGGATAAAGGAACTACGATCCGATCGTGGTGGAGAATATCTTAGCCTTGAATTCGATTCACACTTGAAAGGTTGTGGTATTATATCACAACTTACTCCACCCGGAACACCACAACTCAATGGTGTTGCCGAAAGGAGAAATCGAACCCTACTTGATATGGTTCGATCCATGATGAGTCAAACCGAGTTACCGAACTCGTTTTGGGGATTTGCGATTCAAACCGCAATAAAATCTTTGAACGTAAGTCCAACCAAAGCAACTGAAAAGACTCCATATGAGATATGGAGAGGAAAGGTTCCAGTTCTATCCCATATGAAAATTTGGGGTTGTGATGCTTATGTTAAAATTAAAAATGACAATAAGTTGGCACCACGATCCGAAAAATGCATTTTTGTAGGTTATCCCATGGCCTCACGAGGCTATTACATCTATAAGCCTCAAGAAAACAAAGTGTTTGTGTCTCGAGATGCTGTCTTCCTAGAAAGTGACTTTATTTCTAGGGGACAGAGTGGGAGAAATATTGAACTTGATGAAGTTCAAGAGCCACAAACCGAGATAGAGACGCAAGAAGATGTTCCTTCGTCGTCTAACGCGGTTGTCTCTCCTCCACTTAGAAGAACGGGCCATATTATTCGCCATCCCGATCGATATGTGGGACTTATCGAAGAAGATGGAACACTCAATGTGTTGCTTTTAGAAAGTGACGAGCCCGCCACCTACAAGGCCGCAATCTCCAGTCCAAATTCCTCCTTATGGCTTGAAGCCATGAAGTCCGAAATGGATTCTATGCATGAAAACCAAGTTTGGAACTTGGTGGATTTGCCTAAAGGGGCAAGACCTCTTCAATGCAAATGGATTTTCAAAGTCAAGAATGGCATAGAAGGACATGATGATGTCTACAAATCTAGGCTAGTGGCAAAAGGATTTTCCGAAGTCCAAGGTCTCCATTATGATGAAACCTTCGCCCCCGTAGCCATGCTAAGATCCATACGGATTTTGTTAGCGATTGCCGCATTTCATGATTATGAAATATGGCAAATGGATGTCAAAACCGCTTTTCTAAATGGGCATTTAGAAGAGGAGGTGTACATGATACAACCCGAAGGTTTTGTTGATTCTAAGAATCCTAACAAAGTGTGCAAATTTAAGAGATCCATTTATGGTCTTAAGCAAGCATCTAGAA
Organism: Silene latifolia; assembly: GCF_048544455.1. Taxonomy (NCBI): domain Eukaryota; kingdom Viridiplantae; phylum Streptophyta; class Magnoliopsida; order Caryophyllales; family Caryophyllaceae; genus Silene; species Silene latifolia. Next base: position 102,496,505 of record NC_133532.1, on the reverse strand, counting down.
GTTGGAATCATCGATTCGATCATGTTATAAAAGAGAATGGTTTCACTCGAAGTGTTGAGGAACCATGTTTATACATGAAATTTAGTGGGAGCAATGTTGTGTTCCTAATCTTGTATGTCGATGACATACTACTCATTAGAAATGATATTCCGATGTTATCTCCTGTTAAGAAGTGGTTAGGAAACCACTTCCAAATGAAGGCTTTAGGAGAAGAACAACGCATATTAGGTATCCGGATCCATAGAGATAGATCCAAGAGGATATTGGCACTAAGTCAAGAGTCTTATGTTGATAAGATTCTTCGACGGTTCAGCATGGACAAATCAAAAAGGGGATTGGTACCTATGGTAACTGGGACAATATTGAGTAAGTCTCAATCTCCCTCCGAACCCCATGATGTTGAATGCATGAAGATGATCCCTTATGCTTCCGTTGTTGGATCAATCATGTACGCCATGATATGCACACATCCTGATGTTTCGTATGCCTTGAGCATGACGAGTAGATATCAAGGAAATCTAGGTGAGAGTCACTGGATAGCCGTCAAGAACATCCTTAAGTACTTGAGAAGGATTAAGGATTCTATTTTAGTGTTTGGAGGAGACACCGAGCTCCGTGTTAATGGTTACACGGACTCAAGTTTCCAAACGGATAGAGATGACATGAAATCACAAGCTGGTTTTGTTTTCATGCTCAATGGTGGTGCCGTTAGCTGGAGAAGCTTCAAGGAAGCTGTGACTGCGGATTCAACAACGGAGGCTGAGTACATTGCAGCATCAGAAGATGCCAAGGAAGCTGTGTGGATCAGACAATTCACGGAAGGTCTAAGAGTAGTACCTACCGCCAATGATCCCATCACTCTCTATTGTGATAATAGTGGGACAATCTTCCAAGCTAAAGAGCCAAAGTCTAGTAATAGATCTAGACATGTACTTAGAAAATATCATGTAATGATAGATTTCATTGAAAGAAAGGAAATTGCGATATGTAAGGTTGGGACGGATGATAACATAGCTGATCCGCTCACCAAGCCTTTATCGCAGGCTAAGCATGATGGACATGTTGCGTCCATGGGACTTAAACGTGTACCAAGTTTGTGTTAGATTTTGAAATGAAATAAAAGTGTTGTTTTTGTTCATGTTCATAATCGCATTTGTCTTTTATCTTTTCTTTATACATTGTTACATCCAAACGGGTTGTAGTGACAAATTGAACCCCGTTAAAGTGAACACGGATTAACATAGTATTCGCCCATAGTCACTTGTATGAGGTGACGTCTTGAAGTGACTAGAGTGTGATGCGATTGATGGCAAATTTATATAGCTTGGTCGTGGCGAGAGCTACTATAGTATTCTAATGAGTCGATTCTTTTGACTAAAGACTGTTCGCCTAAGATGGCACAGTTTCAGATTAACTTTGATTTGTGTTACTACGACCTTCGTAAATGGGGTCAAATTGGCATATTTTGGGTTATGATGGCTGTGGCTAGTCGAAGGGAACAAGTGCAATAGGAATTGTCCTCCCCTTATCAGGGTTATAACAATATCTCAGGGCCACTCGAGGAGTAATGAACTGGAAATGCGTGGCCACGCTCGGAAGGTATCCATGGTGGATAATTCCGGTCAATCAGTTGTTCTCCAGATCGAGGAAACCACTTGTCATGGACAAGTGGGAGATTGTTGGAATATGTGTCATCCGACAATAATGCGATCACAACTGTCGATCATGATGATCACATGTTTAAGTTGTTGGGAAATGTGTCCTCAACAATAGTGCGATCATATGATTTAAATATCATTATTAAATCTCATTTTAAGAATACAATTGGGAAGTAATATTGTTACTGTCAACTGGTCAACATATATCGGTAATGATTGGCTGACTAGAGTTTGACATTACTGTCGTGTGACGGTGGTGATCAGTTGACCCCCTAGGTCATACCTAAAGGGCAATACTCTTAATTGATTATTTAATTAATCGTATAACGTTGCGAGTTAATTAAATTACTTGAAAATTGACGGACGATTTTGGAAGTAAAATTTACGTATCAAATTGAAATGTGATTAAATGAGATACGGTCTGAGTAATTAAATTGTATAATTACTCGGATGAAATAAATTGTTTAATGTAACAATTAAATTGAATGAATTGTTATAAATACAATCAGTTGTGATTTATAAATTGGTAAAAATTATTTCGGCACAAGTAATTATGGAATTACTAAATCAATTTTTGTATGTGACGTATTTTTATTAATACGTTGATTTTTAATATGTTAAAAATACATTACAAATTATGTTACATGTGACATGTTACATATTGACAATTGACAAAATAATATGGATTCCATATTATCATATGGACCGAAATAAAGAAGAGGTTTAAGCTAATTAATTGTTTAATTAGTAGCTAAACATAATGATTGTTTTGCTTTAGTAGCCTTACATGCCTATAGTGCATTGTAAAGACAAATGAGCCCATGCATTGGCTCCTTTCCACCTCCTCTTGGCCGGATTTTTAGAGAAGAAAAACCACTTGGTTTTTCTTCTTATTTTTCCATATACACCATAATGTAATGTGTGTATTATTTATTCTAACTACTCATCCAAAATACAAGTTCTAGTGAGAAGAAAAATCCTCTCTTCTTCTCTCTTAAAACCGAAACTATTATGTGATTTAAAGAGTTTTGGTTCAATTTTCTACTAAGATTAATATTATACTAGTACTTATAATATTAATTAGATTAAGTGAAAGCCTTGGGTATAAAGCTTGGGGAGAGATCTTATTCTTAGATCTTGTTCATCCATTGGAATAGCTCAAGAACAAGAAGAGAAAGGTGATCTCTCTTGTGCCCAATATAGCCGAAATATTGAATGTAAGGACATTATTTCTCTTCTCTTTTATTAATGTTTGCATGCATAAAATCCGTTTTAATTTTATGACAAATTAATTAGACATATATGAGTATGTTAAAGTGTATATGAATCTACATTTCCTTCAATCGGTATCATGAGCCACGGTTGTTTGCATGCAAATTGGTTAAAAGTTTTTCCGAGTTATATGAATAACAAAATAAAACTTGTAAAATTTGTGTTATTATGATATATCACGAAATAATTACATGCATGTTAATATTTCTGGTCCTAAAATGTTTTAGGATATTTTGGTTAATTTTTCGGATTTTTATTGTTCATATTTAATAATAATGACATTTAAATGTGATTTTATGAGTTAAAATGTCATTTTTGGTCGAAAATTAGCTATACTTCGAATTTTCACTTGGTTTTTGGATATGTTGTTACATATATTATTTTGAGATAACCTGTAATGTTTCATAATTTTTGCATTTGTTATGCTCGAAAAATGAATTTTTCATTATTAAATATGGATTTAAGAGAAAAATAGGTTAATATGAGTTAAATTTCGAATCTGGTCATAGAAAATTTATATGTTGTCACATGCAATTTTACAAGATGTGTGTAAAATAATTGGCTATAAAGAAGTCTTTTAGCATGATTTATGAATTTTTGAAGAAAAATGACATAAATAGTGACATTATTAGTGAAAATTAATAAAATATATTCTATGACTTAGGAAAAACGTCTAATGTTGCATTTTAGTCACTTTTTCAGATCTAAAATTGAAAAGTTAGTGAAAATAATTTTTCCATGTTTTTATGATTATTTTATTAAATATCGATAAACCGCAACATTGTTTTTCCGGAAAATTTTCGAAATTTTTTAACCTAAGATTTTGAACATTATGAGTGTCATGGATTTTTTCCAGAATGTTCATGAATTTAAATTTCAAATTTTGAATTTATTTGGAATTTTTGATTTATTTGAAGTTTAATAGCTTAATTTTGTATTTTTGGCCCATTTATGAACAATTTTGTAAATAAAAGTTAATTATAGTCAAATTATTAGTGAAGACTATATTTTGAGTCCTAAGAGGTTAGGGTAATTAACTTATGCATAAATATGAGTTTATGTATTTTTGGTGATTATAAAATGTTGAAATCACGCAAATCCGTAAAAACCGAGTAATATATGATATTGGCTAATTAAAAGGCGATTTAGCATATAAATTGAGCATGTTCATACATATTATAATGCTGCATTTTTCTTTATGATTGTCATAATTTTAATTTATGTAATTTTGAATTATGTAATTTTACTTAGTATGGCCTTAGATTTTAATTGGTATTTCCCGAAATGAATGGGAATATCGATTCGGTTGTAATTTTTATTGTGATCTCGTATCACCGTTTTGTAATTTTAATAGATTTATTTTATTTTAGTTACAAATGTATAATAGGTTTTATGTAATTTATTATGTAATTTTATTCATTCCGGAGTTCCAAAAGACGGATTTCTTCAAGAATGGCGATACATAAAGACGGTGTTACCTCGAGATGTGTGCCACAACCGAAGTTCAAGGGACCAATGGAGTTGGTTTCCGAATATGTAATAGATTAATAGTTTTTCTATTTTAGGAAAGGCCATACTAGGATTTATTTATTTATTTTATGCTTGCATTTTATTTTATGTCACATGCATCGCTAAATCGCCATAACTAAACATGCATTGTCTTATTTATTGAGTTTATCGACCGTGTCAATTAGAATTATCGTAGTTCACCGCTTTAGTTCACTTAAAACGTGATAGATAATAAATTGACATGACCTCTCGCTAAAACAATTAATTGAGATATAGCCTTACCAAATAGTAGAAACCATGAAAACCTATTTCGCGAGGGAGTGCACTCGGCCCTACCGGGGTACAAACCTTGTTACGTAGGGGAAGTGGGTGATGAATGTTAATCCACCGAATTCATGTTGATAAGGGATGAATCGGCCCTACCGTGCCCAAGTTGATGTGGATTTGGATCATGGACACATTTATTCGAAATTTGGATTGAACTCAACAAAAGTTTTTCGATAAGGGATGTATCGGCCCTACCGTGCCCTTGTCGGATGTGTTTTGGGCTATAGATAATTTTTAATGTAATATTATCGACCAAGAGTTCTAAAAGTAGAATCGATTAAAGAGTTAATCCACCGAGTTATATTGATAAGGGATGAATCGGCCCTACCGTGCCCAAGTTAATATGAATTTGGATCTTGGAATCATTTATCATAGTTGGGTAGAGGTCACTATGTAAATGCTTTACTTGTTATCTACAAGTATTATTATAACGATGAATGTTTTGTTTTCACTATTCCGTTATTATATTGTTCTATTTCTTTACCACAATTCATATACGATATCATTTCGTTTTTGATTCAAATCTCCATTAAAACATCGTAACTAAAGACAAATATGAATTTGCTTCTAAAAACCTCACATGAACCATTGCTAAGGATCTCTTGTTAAGAGTATAGATTAAAGTTATTCATTATCAAACAGGTTTTTGATTCTTGACTAACACATCTACTTACAATGGATTATTTTTCATGTACTTAAATGAATTAAGTACCTTGAAGCGATAAATTGTTTTGGTAATTAGTTTTGTCAGAATTCGTAATTGACCAAAATAACGCAACCACTTCAATGAAAGTTTTAAGACTAAAACGAACAAATGAAGAGTAATCTTCATGAATTCAATTTTGCTTCTCAAAGCAAAGACTCATTGAAATGAGTGGGAGCATTCTCTTAAACCGTTAAGATGAGGACGAGGTTCAAGAAGTAATGGAATTGATACAAGGTAATGTTAAAGGTAAAGTTGTTGAGAATGACGATACTAAACCTATCAATCCCGACCGATAAAGTTTCCATTGACTTAAATGTTAGGCACGAGAAAGGAAACTACCCCAAATTATTGAAGAATCAACAAGTTAGTTGTGGGACATCTAATGGGACCTTCTTCGTTAAATGTTTATTTGATTAAACATAAATTTTGCTAGTATTACTTCGTCAATATTAGAAACCGGTGGTGGTTTTCATCATTATGTTTGATACATAGGATGATTAGAATATGACGACTAGCAACTATGAAGTTGAGAGATAGAGTAATTGTGTACTCAATCTAGTTTTTGGATTTAAAGTAGTACTTAATTGTGACTATTAAGTGCATAAACTCTAAATAAGAATATAAACTTGTTAAGAGACAAAAGAGGTTTTCACTTTTGTGACCCTATACACCACGATTTGATGAATGGCTAGGCCATTATCAAGGTGATTATATTCTAAACCAAACTAGAATGACATATCATGTAGATGATGTAAGATTCAAATTGGTAACCCAAGATTAAACCTTAAATTTTGGAATGATGAACGCAAAGAGTTATCGAGTACTCTTGAAACCATTAGATTGTTAATGGTATATGCGTATCTTGTATTCAAAGCAAGATGTCTCGTGCCTTTTGTTTGAAAAAGGAGATCGAGATTGTAAATCATTGATCCAAAATAGGTTGATCATTTTCTTTTACCAACGATTTAAGTTGACACTAGTGTGTTCACTTAATAAGGTAAATTGAGAAATCTTTGAAGAAGTTCAAAAGTTCAAGGAATCACGATTTAGTCGTGATGGGATTATCAAAGTGAAGACTTTGATATAAGCCAAAGGAAATGTGATATAGTATCACAAGTTAATCTCTCTTAGCACGCATCATGGAATAATGTGTGATTAGATAAGAAATCAAACGCTATTCGATATGGTTTGGATTTCAATCAAGTTACTTTGAGTTACTTGATCCTTTTGGGGATTTTATCATTTTTGTCTAAATTATTTTTCCACTAAAACGAATCATATGAGATATGAAATGGTAAAGGTACCATGTTTGTAAGTTTTCACAAGAAACAGATGCTCATTTTTCCCCTTCAATAATCACGAGCACGACGGGTTTGCGGCTCATGAAGCTGTCTTTCTAAAATACAAGTTTATTTTTAGAAGACAGAGTGGGAGAAATTATTCAAAGAGCCACAAAGATGTTATGTCGCAAGAAAAGAGCCACAAAGATGTTATGTCGCAAGAAACTGGTCTTTCTTGGCTACGTGAGATGTTTTGTGTAAAACGTTGTCGCAAGAAACTGGTCTTTCTTGGCTACATGAGACGTTTTGTGTAAGACATTGTTTCTTCAAAACCTAGGAGGTTAAAATTCGTCACTTGTTAAAAATGATGAATTCATGTTACTTTTAAGAAAGTAAAGAGCTTATAACTTACAAAGAAATTGTTTGATTCAAGATTGATTACTTCTGGAAAGTAATGAACATATGACTTACATAAGAGTGATTAAGTCACAACTCAATATAAGGCTTAGAGCCATGAAAATCCGAAATAAAAGGGCTTGATTAGTTGCAAAGGGTTTTGCACTAATAAAGAGAGATTTCAAAGTTTGATTGGTTGCAAAGGGTTTTGCACTAATTGAAATGCTTAAGTCTATTTGGATCTTCTTAGGGATTGTGTTTCATTATGAGGTTATGAAATACATAGCAAGTGAATCTAAAACCCACTTCTTCAATAGAAGGAATGTATTCAATACATGTCTTGAGTTTTGAAGATTCTTGCAATCCTAAGATAATGTGAAACTTAAGAAAGGGTCTTAAGTAGGACATCAATGAGTTGGAATCAACATTTTTGGATCATGTGATAAAACATTTCTCGATAAGTCGAGAAGTTGTGTTTATACATGAAGTTTAGTGGGAGTTACGGAAATTTTAATTAGTCCGATATGTGGATGACATATTGATCATCGAGAATGATTTAAGACTTTTGGAGTATTATAATACATCTTGAATATCCGGATTTATGAAGATAAATCCACATGATATTAGCGTCAGTAAGAAGTCTTATGTTGATAAGATTCATGACTAGTTCAATTAAATCGAACATATTTGATTGATTCCATTTGCTTCCGCTGCCGGATCAATTAAATGAGTAAATGATGTATAACACTTCATATACTTTGAGTATGATGAATTGTTTTCAAAATCGAATTTAAGTAATCTTTACCTAGTATATAAAGATTACCCTTAAGTACTTGCAGAAGCATTAAGGAAGTAAAGCAAAGTGTTTATGATGCAATTTTGTGTAAGGGTGTTACACAAGTGACAATTGACAATTGAGGTTGTGCATGGTTTCCGACAAAACCATAATCAAAACACATTAGGATGGTTAAGATACCATTGTGGCTATGATAATTAAGAAGTAGATTTTCTAGAATCGTTCTAGGCAATAAAGAACAATGAGAGATATATATATATAACGGAAATTGAGTACACTTGCAATCATGAGATGAGCAAGAGGATGAGTCCCGCACACTGTGAAAACAGTAGGAGCTATTCTTAGGCTAAGAGGGCCTATGACTTGATTGGATCTCGAAACGTACTCAGAAAGTGTTGTGATGCAAATGTATACATTACAAAGGAAAACGAATATGTAGTAAGGTTGAGTAAGGTACAAGAAGTTGATAAAACCTACTAACCAAAGCCTTCTCAAAGGCTAAACATGATGAGTCATGTCATTTCAATTGAATTGAAATCAACAACTACGTACAAGATCAAATCAGATTATAGAACATGAAATAGTAATCAGGCATTGACTATTCATATGTGATAATCGCATTTGTCGTTCGAGTTTTATTTTTAAAACTCTTTTATTATACTTTGTTACATCCAAACGGGTTGTGGAGACAATTGAACCCCGTTAAAGTGAACACGGATTAGCATAGTATTCGCCCATAGTCACTTGTATGAGGTGACGTCTCGAAGTGACTAGAGTGTGATGCGATTGATGGCAAGTTCAAGTGCCATACAGCCATGTGAGATGACTAGTCGATCACATAGGCAGATGTTATGAACACCTTGTCGGGCCTTATGACCGCTTATAGAGTTCTGGCAAATTTATATAGCCTGGTCGTGGCGAGAGTGACTATAGTATTCTAATGAGTCGATTCTTTTGACTAAAGACTATTCACCTAAGATGGCACAGTTTTAGATTAACTTTGATTTGTGTTACTACGACCTTCGTAAATGGGGTCAAATGGGCATATTTTGGGTTATGATGGTGTGGCTAGTCGAAGGGAATGAGTGCGATAGGAATTGTCCACCCCTTGTCGGGTTAAAACAATATCTCGGGGCCACTCGAGGAGTAATGAATTGGAAATGCGTGGCCACGCTCGGAAGGTATCCAGAGTGGATAAATCCGGTCAATCGGTTATTCTCGGATCGAGGAAACCACTCTCGATATGATCACTTGCAAGCACGACCTGAAAGACACCTTGCATTGAGTGGGAGATAGTAATAGGACAAGAGAATTGGTGACGCACACTTGTCGAGGACAAGTGGGAGATTGTGGGAAAATGTGTCCTCAACAATAGTGCGATCATATGATTTAAATATCATTATTAAATCTCATTTTAAGAATACAATTGGGAAGTAATATTGTTATACTGTCAACTGGTCAACATATATCGGTAATGATTGGCTGACTAGAGTTTGACATTCCTGTCGTGTGACGGTGGTGATCGATTGACCCCTAGGTCATACCTAAAGGGCAATACTCTTAATTGATTATTTAATTAATCGTATAACGTTGCGAGTTAATTAAATTACTTGAAAATTGACGGACGATTTTGGAAGTAAAATTTACGTATCAAATTGAAATGTGATTAAATGAGATACGTCTGAGTAATTGAATTGTATAATTACTCGGATGAAATAAATTGTTTAATGTAACAATTAAATTGAATGAATTGTTATAAATACAATCAGTTGTGATTTATAAATTGGTAAAAATTATTTCGGCACAAGTAATTATGGAATTACTAAATCAATTTTTGTATGTGACGTATTTTTATTAATACGTTGATTTTTAATATGTTAAAAATACATTACAAATTATGTTACATGTGACATGTTACATATTGACAATTGACAAAATAATATGGATTCCATATTATCATATGGACCGAAATAAAGAAGAGGTTTAAGCTAATTAATTGTTTAATTAGTAGCTAAACATAATGATTGTTTTGCTTTAGTAGCCTTACATGCCTATAGTGCATTGTAAAGACAAATGAGCCCATGCATTGGCTCCTTTCCACCTCCTCTTGGCCGGATTTTTAGAGAAGAAAAACCACTTGGTTTTTCTTCTTATTTTTCCATATACACCATAATGTAATGTGTGTATTATTTATTCTAACTACTCATCCAAAATACAAGTTCTAGTGAGAAGAAAAATCCTCTCTTCTTCTCTCTTAAAACCGAAACTATTATGTGATTTAAAGAGTTTTGGTTCAATTTTCTACTAAGATTAATATTATACTAGTACTTATAATATTAATTAGATTAAGTGAAAGCCTTGGGTATAAAGCTTGGGGAGAGATCTTATTCTTAGATCTTGTTCATCCATTGGAATAGCTCAAGAACAAGAAGAGAAAGGTGATCTCTCTTGTGCCCAATATAGCCGAAATATTGAATGTAAGGACATTATTTCTCTTCTCTTTTATTAATGTTTGCATGCATAAAATCCGTTTTAATTTTATGACAAATTAATTAGACATATATGAGTATGTTAAAGTGTATATGAATCTACATTTCCTTCATAAGTCTCATTTTAAGAATATAAGTGGGATGTAATATTTTACAGTCAACTGGTCCAAACATATCAGTAATGATTGGCTGACTAGAGTTTGACATTACTGTCGTGCGACGGTGGTGATCAGTTGATCCCCTTAGGTCATACCTAAAGGGTAACACTCTTAATTGAATATTTAATTGGTCGTATGACGATACGAGTCAATTAAATTGCTTAAAATTGACGGACGATTTTGGAAGTAATATTTACGTGTCTCATTGTAATTTGATTAAATTAGACACGGTCTAAGTAATCGAATTGTTTTATTGCTTAGATAAAATTATTGTTTACGGAAACAATTGAAACTAAATGAATGATTTATTATAAATACAAGATGTTGTAAATTATAATTGGTAAAGCGTTTTGGTACAAGTAATTGTGAATTACTAAGTCGACTTTGTACATGACGTATTTTATTAATACGTTGATTTTTAATACGTTAAAAATACATTACAATTTTACATGACTTGTGACATGTGACAAATTGATAAATTGACAAAGATAAAATGGAATCCATTTTATCTAATATGGATCGAAATATGGAGGGAGTATGGTGTTTAAATTATGTTAAATTATTTGAGTGGAAACAACGTGATTACACTACCTACACCTAGCCTTGCATGCCTATATTCTTGGTTAGAGAATCAAGCCCATGCATAGGGCACCCTCCACACCCACCGGTTTTCCCCCCTCTATAAGAATCAAATGGGTTGTTTTTCATTATTCATTCATACTCTTCTAATTTCTAGTGTAAGAAATAGCCTTTCTCTCTAAAAACATCTTTAGAAAAATAAAAGAGAGAAAAACTCCAAAATCCTCCTTACTCTTGGCCGAATAAACAAGAGTTCCAACAATAGTTTTGGGTCATTTTTTTTTTAGTTAAATTAATATTGTTCTAGTATTAATAATATTAATTTTTAAGAGGTTATTTTGGGTATAATTCCTTGGGAGGGATTCTAAGCTTGAATCCTTGTTCATCCAATATTAAGAAGCTCAAGAACAAGTGAATAGGAGAACTCATTTGTGCCCATACATCCGAAATCTCAATGTAAGGAAAACGATTTCTTCTTTATACTTATTCATGTTTGCATGCATAAGATCTAGATTAATTTTATGACTAAATTAATTGTAACATATATGAATATGTAAAGTAATGAGATATAAATTTCTAACAGAGAAGACGAACTCAAACACGTTTGAGTCTGACCTGGACACCCCATTGAGGCGCGAGCCTCTTTGCATAGCAAAGGGCTTCTGTCTCAGGCTAAAACTAGGTTTTGGATCGTCTAACCTATTTTTGAATCGTGTTATGCATTGTTCATACTTATAAACTCATTAAAATAGTAAAGACATGAAATAAATGAGTTGTTTACACCCTCAAACTTACGTGTATTGATGTCTGCGACGTAGACGACTTTAGAGACGGTTTTCTCGTAGCGAGTACTCACGATCAAAGAAGATTAAAAAAGAGTGCCTTAAAAAAAAGATTTTGTTTTGAAAAGATGTTGAAAACATGTTGTTGAAAAACATATTGATTAATGTTGAGTTGGTCGAACGATTCGGTCGAAAGCATTTTGACGCCTCCAAACGTGGCTTTCCGACCGCTATACGTCCACAGATTGGCTTGGCGTGTAGGTGGCCTACGTCCACGGATCGGCGGTGGCCCATGTCCCCAGCGGAGTCGCCAAATTATGGACATGGGCCACGGCCGATCCGTGGACATAGGCCACCTACACGCCAAGCCAATCTGTGGACGTATAGCGGTCGGAAAGCCACGTTTGGAGGCTTCGAAATGTTTTCGACCGGATCATTTTAGATCGGTCGGTTTCGTCTCAGCAAAGGTCTCGAAACGATGTTTGAGATGTTCGAATCGCCACCAAGCATTTGTGGGTTGCCTGAAATCCGTTCGAATCCACTTTATACCTAAGTAAATCAAGGCAAAAAGCGGTGCTTGCCATAGGTACTAAAGATAAGGAATCGTCCCCCTTTAGCATGTTATCGCTAGAATGACTCTCGTACGCCCTGGATAAGGCCATCCAATGTCCAAAGGTTATGAGTAAGGGGTGAGGGTACGTATTGGGAAGCCTTTTAATCAGACACCCATTCCCGCCCCCGTTAGCGGCCTCTACTGATCGATCATGGTTGTTTAAGGGCAAGAGTTAATAAAATGCTTTAAATGCATGAATGCGCATCCAAAAGTCTTAACCTAACATGTGAATATTTTATAAGTCGGTTGTTTATACATGTATCAAGAAATTGGTGTCAAAGTTGGATTTAGATTGATTTGCATGTAAAATGGAAATTAAACATCCATTTACCAAATTCAGATTATGGTGCTTAACACGATCCATTATTTTGAAAAAGGGTGTCAAATGACAAAGTGTAAAAATGTAAACTTGTCAATCTGATCCGTCATATATTCGGGTTAACCGTAATCGGGATCGTCCTAGACAAGTGCTAAAATGAGGCAGAAGTGTGCCAGGCAGCCCCTTTGGGGCGCGAGCCACACGGCGAGGGAACAAGTCCTGTCCAGGTTTTAAAATATGAAAACAGACGGCCTCTTGGGGCGCGAGTCAGACGACGAACCAAGGGGCGTCTCCTGGTTGTTAAAAAGGTTGTTTAGAACCGTATTTGTAATTAAATAGTTTGCAAATACGATTTGCATGACTCGGAATAATTACTATTATGTTAGTAATATTCGTTGTCGGATTTGCAAGTTTGAAAGGAATAGTTTACAAATAAAAATGTAAAATGTTTGATTTGAACTAAATATGTTAAGTTCAATTATTTGTAATTAGTCAAGTTTGTCATCGTACTCGGATTAAACCGACATGGTATGAGGAACCAAGGATAATTATGAATTATGACTAATATGTTTGCAAGTTTAAATAAGTGAGAAAAATGGTAAATAAAAGAAAAGGGTGTTAAAATACCCATTAATTTGTAATTAACCAATAATATCACCGAGTCACGGATAAAACCATCATGGTATAAGGAACCAAGGGTGATTCCATTTATGGTTAAAATACTTGTCATAAAAATGAATTAAAATGGTAAAAACCGTAAAAGGAAAGAAGTAAAAATAAAAGAAAGTGTTGAAGGGAATACGGACATAAACACGTTTGAGTCTGACCTGGACACCCCATTGAGGCGCGAGCCTCTTTGCATAGCAAAGGGCTTCTGTCTCAGGCCAACACTCGGTTTTGGCTCGTCTAACCTTTTTTTGAATCGTGTTATGCATTGTTCATGCTTATAAACTCATTAAAATTGTAAAGACATGAAATAAATGAGTTGTTTACACCCTCAAACTTACGTTTATTGATGTCTGCGACGTAGACGACTTTAGAGACGGTTTTCTCGTAGCGACTACTCACGATCATAGAAGCTTAAAAAAGTGCCTTAAAAAAATTGTTTTGAAAAGATGTTGTTGAAAAACATATTGATTAATGTTGAGTTGGTCGAATGGGTCGGTCGAATGCACGGCGACAGTACCAAACAAAATGTGTAAGGCTTCTGTTTACGATCGGTAAGTCGTAAACACGTGTCGATTTTGTGACTTAAGTAGTCGGGTCTAGAAGTTTAAGGGAGAAGGAGGGGGTGGACTCTCGCGTAAGAATTGTGGTGTGTGAAGGTGGCTAAGCAGACACCCCATTGAGGCGTGAGTTTGCTTGGAGGCTAAGCAGACACCCCATTGAGGCGTGAGGCACCTAGTGACTGAAAGGGTTGTACTGTCCCTTTCAGAAATTTGGATTTTCCATTTGTTCTAACCAATGTTTTGTTGGTTGTGATTTGTGGTCTTTGATGGTTGCTTAGCCGTGTAAGCTTACTCTTGGGTGTTATTTGGGGTAGGTATTTTGTGTCCTTGACTCAGGTTTGACCCGTGTGATTCGGGATTTGAATTTCGAGTAGGGTTTTTGCTCGGTGTCAGTTTTGACTCTAATTAGGGTCATTTTAATGGAAATGACATGATAAAGACATTCATGGCATTATTTTCGACATTCGAGATTTGGTTTGACTCAGGTTGACTCGAGTTGCGGGTTTCTGAGTTAGTTTGGGTCCGAAGACGGTTTTAACTCTAAATTGTGTTATTTTAATGCAAATGAAGTTAGAAAACCATTTTTGAAATCATTTTCCATATCCGAGTAGTGCATTAAACCGTCTCATGTATAGCCAATCCATTCACGCATATCAAAAACACGTTATAGTCCGATCATCATCGGGTGGTTTTTGGAAGGTGCAGATACTGGGTATCTACATTGACGCTTGTCGTTGATATGCTATTCTACTTAACGAGTCGAAGAGAAGAACAAGCGAATCATGTACAGCACATTCCTTGTATAAAGATAAAAAGGTATGCACTTTTAATTTGTGTCAAATTTTTATCAACAGTATTCATACAAAACATGTTCAAAAATTATACTCCGTAACAAATATTACCGTGTGCTTTTTTAAACAGAATAAATTTGCATGTACTAAATCCATAAACCTGCGTATTTCACGGTTACTTGGAATCTGAAATCTTAAAATTTATTGGCAGTGAACGGTACCGGTTCCTTAGCTTTGCGATTTGGGCACACTACTACCATGAATGACTACTCCCTCTGCCTCTTCAATTGTTTAGCTATTGTATTTTGGGCGTCTCATTTGTTTATCAACCTTTTGATTTCAAAAATATTTTTTATTAATAATTTGATCACCTAAATGCATTTGAAAGAATATGCTCGGGAAATATGCTCAGGAATATTGCTCGAGATACTCGGGATATTTGCTATGATATTTACTCCGTAAATATGGTTGTTCCGGGTTTAATTCCAGAGCAGGTGTTTGTTACCACTCGTAGCTAGTAGAATGATGTCCTTGCTTGAATCCTCCTTGCGTCTCCTGAAACGATGAACAAACTGAGGGCTCGGCTTTGGCCGAGCGTACTCACTCCGACGCTCAAGTCAGTAAACTTAGAGAGAGGTTGTTGTAACCTGGCTAAGAGTGTATTGTAGAGAGATAAGGAAGATATTACCAGATGAATAGTGGTTATTAGGTCAATTTGTGGATCCTTTCCTCAATAAAGGTTGAGGAGTATTTATAGGCTTTCGCCTTTTGTCACGTAGTGGCCAAGTGGCTATCAGGTGAAAAGACCGTTATACCCTCGGCCGATGGACCTGTGGCAGGCTCGCCGAGGGTCTTGGATATGAGTACGCGGATTTGTGTCCCGGCTGGCTAGATGTCCGGCCGAGACCAGTGTGACAGCCGATGGGCTTCACCGGCTAGACTGTCTAAGTCGTTGACTTTGCTGTGAATACCCTTGACCTTGCTCAATGTGTTGACTTGGTCAGCGGTGCAGAATATGCCCCATCAATGGTGTTATATTATTCATTGTATAATCCTTTTACCTTAATTGTAGGATATGCTTTAGAAAAAGATTGCTAGGTTTGACTATTGTAAACTATATAACCCTTGTATTGAGGCATCGTTTAATCATCAATTGAAGACTTAACTCAATTGTTCTTCCTTCTTGTGTTTATCATGGTATCAGAGCAGCAGGTTTGATACTCGCAAATAATACTCACAAAAAAACAAAACACAAAATTCTCACAAAATGACCAAAAACGGAGATGGAAAAGACAAGGGCATTGGTGGCAGTATTGACAAAATGGTCATTTTGCCATCATCCCAATTGTTCCTTCATCCTTCCGACAGTCCCAGTTTGAAATGAACTCAAACTATTTTCAATGGGGACAATTACGACTTATGGGCAGATGTGTGTAGATACCTCATTTCTGCACCACCCGCAAACCACCCGGTGATGATTGGGCCGCATGTTTGGTACGCGGAACGATTTGTGACAGTTTGTAAGTTTATTGTCAAGTGATTGCTCAAACATTTATGTCTACCTCTTACTTATCATCTACGCGCCGATACGGTCGTTTTGACAGTAATTAGAGTACCTTTGGAGTCTGGGCCTAAAACCGTCTTCATTTTCTGATAACCGCTAAATCCCGAGTCAGAATGTTCTGGAATGTTCCGGATATTTCTATTCCAGATTTCACAATCTTTTAATCTTTGATAAAGAATTTCCCGTAATATTCACACAAAATATTAAGGAAAATAAGATTAATCCGTTATTCCATAAATTAAACACGGAAATCTTTCTTCCGCAGGAGGAAACCACTTGGGAACAGACGTAGCAGGTGCTGCGCCTCTTCCAAGAGACGCAGTGCATGCTGCGCCTCTTCCCAAGTCCTTTTCTGCATATTTTTCGTATCTTTTCATATCTTTTCGAGATTCACTTCCAAAGTCTCTCCGAAAACCCTAATTCCTCCACGTGATTAGTATAAATAGGAGCCTTCGCTCCTCATATTTCTCAGGCGACTGTCCGCCTTTCTCTTCTCCCTTTACATTCTAGACCACGTTCTTACTTTTTGGCGTCTACGTTCTTGAACTTTCGACCACGTAAGCTCGGATCCTTCTGAGTACCAGCCTCGTTTTTCATGACCGACCAATTTGACCAACTCCACCATAATCAACTTAATTAATCTGTTCGTTTTCCTCTTACGAGGGCACTTTCGTTACATTCGAGTCGAGCATCACTAAAACATAAACTTAGTTTATCTCGTTTCGTCAAACATGTAAGTCTGAGGGTGTAAATCCTTCTTTATTTGTTGTTATTTACTTTTTGTAATCATCATGTAAGGTTTATGTCGAAAGTACTTCTAAAAACCGATTTGTAAAACCATGTTTAAAACCTTTTTTACGGATTATCAGGAGACAGACGTCGAGAAGGGACGCAGCAACTGTTGCGCCTCTTCGAAGGGACGCAGCACCTGCTGCGCCTCTTCGTGAGGCTGCCGCAGTTCCTGCTTCCTTTCTTCTTCCTTCGTCCTCTGTTAGTTTCGTTTCTTTGTTTTCTTTCGTTATTATTTGCTCTTGTTTCGTTCACATAATAATTCAACATATTGTTAATCACTGTTAGTATATAATTCATCGTTAAATCCCGACTTAAATCCCTTATAATCCAATATTTGCGGGTTTTCGTCATAAAAGTCAATCCGGGTTGAAGAGATTCGATTCATTCATATCGAGTTTCTGGAATTCGATCTTTGGTATATTCCCTTCTGTTTATCATGTTCGTCATTAGTTCTTCAGTAATTCGTCGTGTTTAATCTAATTAGTTCACTCATGTCACTAATCAATCTTTCATTCATGTAGTTAATTCGTTTACATTCGTCTCATCAGTGTTTTATCGTTTTTATGACTCATTCACATGTAATTAATGTATTAAATCACTTTCATCCGAGTCGAATATCGTAATCAATCATTAAATTTCACCCACGAATATTAACGATTTGCAGTTCCGGCTTCACAGCCAGAACTCAGCCTTGGAACAGACGTAGCAACTGCTGCGCCTCTTCCAGAGGGCGCAGCTCTGCTGCGCCTCTTCCAGGTTGATTTCTGTCTCTGAACTTCCGTTCTGCATTGACCTAGTTTAATTAGTTTACGTATTCAATTAATTGTCATTCGTATTATCATTAATAATCTGTTCGTTTATTCCTTTATTTCTTTTTCTCAATTTATCCGTTTTTAAAGGTATTTTCAACATAAATCATTAATCCGTTGTAATTATTGTAATTTTCTTTATTGTATTATTGTATTTCTTTTATCGCATTGTTTGTATGCTTTCACATGTAATCAATCTTAATTCCTACTTCGACTCAATTGCATGTTAAATTGCATGTTTCACCGACTTAGTCTAATTCTCATATGTTAGGATCAAAACTTGGATGTTGCATTGCATGCATATAATCAACAATATATCGAGTATAGACGATTTTCCCTAACCATTAGTAGAGGCCGCTATCGAGACGGGCGGGATTAGGTGTTCGATCAAAAGAGCTTCCTAATACGTACCCTCACTCCTTACTCCAGATCTCTGTGGACATCCGTGTTCATTGGCATCCACGAGAGTCATTCTAGACATAGAATGCTAAGGGTAACGAGTTCTTAGTGTTCATGTCACTACTTTGTGTCTTGACATGACATGAGGTATTCGAACGGTTTCCAATTTTCTACAATAAATTGGTGGTGACTCCACAAATGCAAACGCTTGTTTCCCAAGCGCCCCCGTGGCCCGCGTCCACAGTTTGGCGACTCCGCTTGGGATAATACACTTACGTGTAGCCAAAAGGGTGAAACTTGAACAAGGTTAGGGAATAGTTTGTACAAGACAATTGTTGGTTTTCATAACTCGGTCTTCCTAGATCGTTTCATTCGGCCTTCCTGGGCCCAAACCAACCCATACGACCAATCGCCCCGTCTAAACGGTCCTAATTCTTATTTGGGCCTAAGGATGGATAGCGATTGACGTCATCCATACCATGGTACTTACTCTTGTTTGTATCAAGGACTTTCACTGCTTGAGGAAATGGACTAGGAATCGGCCTTACTCTTGTTTGGTACGAGCCTCTCCACAGACTTCGGGTTTGATTGTTCGGTATGACAACCCACCCTTTAAACCAAAACCCTTTTAAATGCACTCAGCATCCCGTTATAATGCTTGTATAAATGTTTGTACCTTACGTGATCACCATTTCTAAACGAAACCATGACGATTTTTGTAAAATCAAAATCCCTTTAAAATGTAAATTTCGAAAAAAAAAGCCAACGATTAGCGCAAAACCGAGTCAAAACTCTGTCCATTTGTCGAGTCAAAATTCCGGGCCCAAGCCCATTTCAAAACCTCACTTCGAGTCCACTCCTACAACTACACTATAGTTGATTAGGACACACATTTTCAAACATTTACATCTTTTCAAAACTCACTTGACACAAGTGGCACACACCCACTTCCCAAGTCAAAACATTTCTCTCTTAGTAAGTGTGCTAGAGTGGTCGATCGTGTTTTGATTCGTCGTCGATCTCTTATCCAGTTTCCAAGATGCCTGAAACAAGCGACGCGAACTTCAACCAACTCCAGAATGGTAATGATCAAATCCTAACCGCGCTAGCTCGCCTCCAAGTCACTCAAGACCAAGTGTACGACCACCTCGACACAATCGAGGGCCGGATTTATACCGTAGAAACGAGGTTGCCTCCTCGGGAAAGTGAAGTAGATGATGGCTTTGTGAACACCTTCGGGGAAGAAAACCCTCCCATAGGAATGACTGCAACTGAGAAACGACTCCAATATTTGGAGGAACAATTGATGTATCTCAAAGGGGATGACATTTATAGGGAAAATAACCGTAAGTATGAGGCCGTGAGTTCCAAGTTGCCAACCAACTTCAACATGACGGATATCCCTAGATTCAAGGGGCACGAAAACCCTTTGAATCACGTCCGTGCTTTCAAGGACTACATGTCTATCAAAGGCATCAAACCCGAGATGTTCCTAAGGATCTTTCCTTCATCTCTTGACACCATCCCAAAGCAATGGTTCTACTCTATAGAATATAAGAAGATCGCTACATGGGAAGATGCCGCGATCGAGTTTGCTAAGCAATATGCGGATAATGCTGAGATCCAAGTTAACATGTGCACTTTAGAGGTTCTTACCCAAAATGACAAAGAAGGTTTCACCGACTTTCTAAGTAGGTGGAGGAAGATTAGTACCCAACTAGTTGAACGCCCAGACGAAGCTACCCTTGTGGAGAAGTTCGTGGA
This sequence comes from Silene latifolia, assembly GCF_048544455.1. Lineage (NCBI taxonomy): Eukaryota > Viridiplantae > Streptophyta > Magnoliopsida > Caryophyllales > Caryophyllaceae > Silene > Silene latifolia. The sequence goes on along the minus strand of NC_133532.1, from coordinate 102,476,273 downwards.
CAACCTAAAACCCATCTATGCGAATCATTTGAGGTACCAAAACATCAAAACTTTCAAAGATTTAACCGTTCTAGGAACAAGGATCGAAGATGACATCCGTAAAGGGCTCTTGTCCAAAACAGTAGGCCGAGGATATCAAGGCTCAACAAGTCGTTCTTACGGCTCCACTAGCAAGACTAATGAAGTTAACCTCCTCGAGCCATCCAAGAAGAGTACCCCACCGAGGAAATTTACAAATCTTGGGGACACTTACTCCAATGCTCTAAAAAGGTTGACGAAACAAGGCAAACTCCAACCCATAGGCCCTACGCCCGAACCAGAAAAGAAATCCAAGTTCTGGGACGAAAATTCATACTGCGAATATCATAGGGGTAAGGGACATGACAGAAAAATGCTACAAATTGAAAAATGTGCTTCAAGACATGATTGAGGATGGTCGACTACCAATACCGCCGGGAGGTAAGCCCAACAACACTCAGAATCCTCTTGGAATTCTAGTAATCACAAGTGAAGAATCTACCTTAGATTGTTCACACCTCATTTCTCCAGTCAAACATGAGAACCACGCGATCGAGAATGAAGGGTTCTACTCTACCATTTCCCCTACCATTACCGACTTCATCGCATGGGCAAGGAGTGTGGATAGGCAAGTTTCGGAATTGGAAAATGTGGTGACAACTTTACATGACCCCAATGCAACACCTAAAGAACATGTGCCACTAATTTTCTCCCAAAATGCTACTATGCAAGAAGTAGTCGTCGTGGTTGATAAACTAATCGACCAAATTACACAAGTAGAGGACGAGATTATGAGAATGAGGGAACTAGTTACAGTCAATGGAGTATGGGCCGATGATGATGAGGACGAGTATCTCATTGAACACTCCCTAGTCAAGAAAATAGTCCAAAATGGTGAAGACCAAGATGTGGACCACCTAACTCGTTCGGGGCGTCCATATCAAAGTACTACTCAAAATGGTCCAACCAACGTTATCACACCAAATGATAATGAAGATAACTCAACTAAAGCAATTACAGAAGACAAAGGCTGATCTTTCAGTCTGGCAACTAGTAGCAAGCTCATTCCCACATCGCCAAGCTTTACTGCAAGTTTTGGCCAAACTAAACGTAGCACATAACTCCACACCCGACTATGTAGTCAACTTGGTCTTCCAAGAATCACCGAAGCTAAGTAATCCTATTACTTTCTCAGATGAAGATTTGCCGCCCTTTGGCGCTAATCACAACTTGGCTCTTTACATCACTGTCGTTTGCTTAAAGAAGAATGTGCCAATGACCTTGGTGGATGATGGCTCCGCAGTCAACGTCATACCTTTGAAAACAGCATACAAACTAGGCATGAAAGAGTCGGATTGGACCCCTACCAATCAAGGTGTTCGCGCATATGATGATACACGACGAAAGGTAGTAGGACTCGTTAACCTAACCGTAGCCACAGGGCCAATTGAGCGAATGGTTAACTTCCAAATAGTGGACATTGAAGCTTCCTTCAACATACTTCTGGGAAGACCTTGGATTCACGCTTCCAAAGCAGTTATCCACCCTTCACCAAAAGATCAAAATTCCACTAAATGGCAAAGTGATGTGACGATCACTTCGTCGCCCATCAAAGTAATAATCGAAAAGAAGTCAAATAATCAAGTCCTTGCGGATCTAGTATATGAACTTGGGGGCTTTCAAAGCACAAGTGTCATAGAAAGTGAGTTGGCACCCCTATACTACGATCCCTACTCCAACTTGGTGGTCAACCACATACTCAAATCTTACGGATACTTTCCGGGAATGCCTTTGAACCCAGCCCGAAGAAACACCTTCGCAACCTACAAGGAAGGCAACTCAAAAAGAATACCACTTGGACTATGATACAAACCCACTAAAGAGGAAGTTCTCGATATGCTCGCTCAAGTTCAAAGCCGTAAGCACGTAGGAGTCCAAATGCGACCATATCTCCCTACCCTAAATGGATACTTTGTTAGGGAAGGAAGTCAAGAACTCTTTCACGAATTTCCCGAACCTTGGCACTATCTCGGAAGGAAGTTAGCCGGAATCGAGATCTTTCACGATTGCTACTTCATTCCCCCAGAAACGGTTCCTACCGTCAAGGCTCGTCAAGCACCTTGCTTAAACGAGCAAGCCGTTAGTCTACTATTTGGAGAAGATCGATTTGTTAGAGCCGCGCAGGATGAGATCATTACCATGATACTTCAAGACGATCACTTCAACCCTACTGCGTTAATCACAGAAACAAACGCGAACCAGCAGAAAGGATGGAGAAAATCAATAAAGTGGACCAACAATCAAGGCAGACTCTTCAAACTCACCACTGGAGAAGGAGAGATGTTCAAGGGAGAACCAGAAGATGATGAATTCGAGTCAGAGTCAGAGTCGGAGTCAGAGTCGGAGTCTAGAGAAGTTACTAGGAAGTCTCCTCCTGTCGTCGACCCCACTCCCTTTGTTTCTCCTAGCTTAGCCTCAAATAGTAACGGTAGTTCGGGAAATGTCCCAACAACTGTCCCTTTACCGCCACTGACCACAGATTAGATGGCTTCCTTGTTTCAACTTTTCTCAAACTTTAATATGAATAAATTAGGTTCTGCTTACTCTTTGTGTTATCTTGAATACAATTATGTTTACGATGATACTGAGGATGACCCAAACCCAGACTCAATTGAGATACCTCCCTACATAGCCAAGGAAATACTACAAGAGGGGGAAGGGGGACCAGTAATAGAGAACACCGAACCCATCAATGTAGGAACCGAACTAGAACCCCAAGAACTTAGGATAGGGACTACCTTGAGCTCTGCCGAAAGGGCCAGTTTCATAGACCTCCTAAACGAATTCAAAGACGTTTTTGCTTGGTCCTACAAAGATATGCCAGGGATCGAAAGGGATATCGCCGAACATAGAATCCCAATTAAGCCAGGTTTCAAGCCCGTGAAACAGAAGCTTCATCGAATGAGGACAGAATGGGCTCTCAAGATTAAGGAAGAAGTCGATATGAAATTCAAAGCCGGGTTCATCAAAGTTTCCGAGTACTCTGACTGGGTAGCCAACATAGTACCCGTACCCAAGAAGGATGGGAGAATTCGTGTTTGTGTTGATTTTAGAGACTTAAACAAAGCAAGTCCTAAAGACGACTTTCCTCTACCACATATCAACATATTAGTGGACAATACCGCAGATCACGCGTTACTATCCTTCATGGATGGGTACGCAGGATACAACCAAATCAAGATGGCCATAAAAGACATGCATAAGACCGCCTTTGTCACTCAATGGGGAACCTATTGCTATACGGTCATGTCGTTTGGGTTAATCAATGCCGGAGCTACATATCAACGCACCGCAACTACACTCCTACATGACATGATACATAAAGAAGTTGAGGTATACGTAGACGACATTATTGTCGAGTCCAAGGATAGAGAGGGGCATATTGCGAACCTTCGCAAATTCTTTTCAAGGCTACGAAAGTACAACATGAGGCTCAATCCTCAGAAGTGCACATTCGGAGTAACATCTGGCAAACTCCTGGGATACGTCGTTAGCCAACGAGGTATAGAAATAGACCCTTCCAAGATCAAAGCTCTGATCGAAATGCCACAACCTCAAACGGAAAAAGAAGTCAGAGGATTCCTGGGAAAAGTGCAATATATAAGTCGATTCATATCGAAACTCACCATAATCTGTGAACCTATCTTCAAAAAGCTCAAGAAAACAGATCACACCATGTGGGATGATGACTGTCAAAAGGCATTCGACCGAATCAAGAAAATATTAGCTAAACCACCAGTCCTCATGCCACCTCAACGAGACCAACCTCTTGGTTTATATCTCACGGTAACCAAAACAGCCATGGGCGCCATGCTAGCTCAAACCATAGGAAAGGAAGAAAGGGCTATCTACTACCTTAGTAAGAAGTTCCTAGAGTACGAGTGCAAATATTCACAACTCAAAAAGACATGCCACGCTCTTGTGTGGGCAACGAAGAAGCTACGTCATTACATGCTTAGCTACTCCGTCAAAATATACTCCAAAATGGATCCTGTCAAATACCTCTTCGAGAAACCCGTCCTCAACGGACGCCTAGCAAGATGGACCTTGATGCTCTCAGAGTTCGATCTCAAATACGTGCCTCTGAAAGTCATAAAAGGGCGCGCCGTTGCCGAATTATTGGCAGAAAATCCCATCAATGATGCACAAACAATAGGTACTTGGTCATTTCCAGATGAGGATATACTCCAAACCGATGTAGACTCCTGGGACCTTTACTTTGATGGAGCATCAAACTTAATAGGATTTGGAATAGGAGTGTTGCTCATTTCTCCTGAAGGCGAGCATACACCGATCTCTGTCAAACTCGACTTCGAGGTGACAAACAATGCTGCAGAATACGAAGTTTGTCTCATTGGACTACAAGCGGCAGTGAGCTTAGGCATTAAAAACCTCCGAGTACATGGGGATTCGTCCCTGATCATCAATCAAGTTACGAGATCTTGGAAAATCCGAAGCGAAAGCCTAGCGCCTTATCAAGCCAGAATAGACCAAGTTGCCCAATTCTTTGATCACGTGACCTATCTACACCTACCTCGGGAAGAAAATTAATTTGCAGATGCTCTTGCAAAACTTGCATCTTTGATTAATATGCCAGATGACATGGTGGAAATGCCTTTATGTATCGAACAACGATTAGACCCAGCTTATGTACACCAAATCACCGATGAAGAGGAAATCACAGAGGAACCTTGGTTCCAAGCAATCCTAAATTTCAAGATCAACGGTACCTATCCACCGGATATGGACAAAAGGGGACAACGTGCTATACGCCTACTAGCTTCCCAATATGTTCTCATGCAAGGAGAGCTATACAAAAGAACAACTCTTGGTGAAATCCTACGTTGCCTTGATCATTCACAGGCGCGGAAAGTGATGGAAGAGGTCCATGATGGAGAATGCGGTCCTCACATGAGTGGGCCCATGATGGCAAAGAAAATCACACGTTTGTGGTATTATTGGACCACAATGGAATCCGATTGCATCTAATACGTAAGACATTGCCACAACTGCCAAATCTTCGGGAATGTACAGCACGTCCCTCCTTCATTGCTCTATACGATGACATCTCCTTGGCCATTTTCGCACGGGGAATTGATATAATCGGAAGATAACTCAGTAGGAACATGAGGTCACTGTTTCATCCTAGTGGCAATTGACTATTTCACCAAATGGGTAGAAGCGGCTTCCTACACTAGTCTCACGGCTAAAAATGTAGCAAAGTTCATACAAAACAACATCATCTGTCGATACGGTTGCCCACATGAGATCATTACTGATAATGGATCATATTTCCAAGCTGAGACTGAGCAATTGCTAGCCAAGTACAAAATTAGGCATCACCACTCTTCGCCATATAGACCACAGACTAATGGCGCGGTAGAGGCGGCAAAAAAGAACGTTGTCACAATTATCAAGAAAATGATTGACAACTATCGAGATTGGCCAAGCAAGATACCCTTTGCTTTGTGGGGATATCGTACATCTGTTAGGACGCCCACTGGGGCCACCCCTTTCTATTTGACCTACGGCATGGAAGTTGTACAGCCAGTCGAGTTAGAAATACCATCATTGCGTATCTTACTCGAAAGTCAAATCCCAGAAGCCGATTGGAAGAGGGATAGATATGAAGAACCCATCCTCCTGGATGAACGTAGTCTACGCGCAATTACATAATGTACAAACATATCAATCACGTATCAAACGAGCCTGCAACAAAAGGGTCAAGCCAAGGAACATCAAGGAAAGAGACTTAGTACTCAAGTCGATTAGAGCTCTTCTACCTGTCGACCCACGAGGAAAATTCAAACCTAATTGGGCTGGGCCAATTCTAGTCAAGTCCATACTTCCAGGGGGTGCGGTTAGAATCACAGACCTAGATGGGAATGAATTTAACAACCTGACGAACCTTGACCAACTAAAGCGGTATTATGCCTAGAATAGGAAAAAAACGCGCTTCGCGTAACCTCATGTGTCGCTCTTGTGGCACTAAATAAACGGCCCCTGACCAAGCTGAAATAAGCTAATGTCACCATGCTCTTGCATTTTGACAATTTGTCATCCTCATATCATCAAATAAACTAAATTGCACCTTAAGAGTAAGTAAAAAGCTCATGCTTATTTTCTAAGTTCATTACAAGCTCTTGCTTAGAACAATTATTCTTTTACATTTACTCGAACTACGCGCAAGGGTTTGATTTCATTTTTTTAATGAATACGTAGGCAATCCTTCGCAGGATACAACCCATTAATTTCAAAATGTAAATAGAAGGACATTTGCATTTGGAATTCGACAAAAATAATAAATAGAAAATCACAACGGTTTATTAACCAATCAACCTCCTTTATTTCATTCATTTTCTAATAATAATAATAGTACGTTACATAATAACAATGCTAAAGATAAACAAAAAACAAAAAAAATAAAATAGGCTAGGATTCTAAAAACCCCACCTTCTTATTACAATTATAATAATAAATAATAATAAAGACTTGGGCTATTCCTCCATTTTCCCTTTGCCCTTGTCATTTTTGTCATATTTCTTGTCACGACCTCGAGTCGGACGCTCTTGCGCCACTTCGGACCTAATCACCAAAGGTCTTTCTCGTGGTCTAGTCTTCCCATTCTTGTCAATCACTTTGTCCACGACAGGAGAGGTCTTCGGTTTCTTCGAAGGATGAACAACTCGAAACCCGGCTTCTTCCTCTCCCTCAGTTAGATGCTTCTCTTTCTCCTTTTCCACCTCGCGCACCTTGTAGTCAACAGGCTCGCGCTTCCTCAGTCTCTCACGCTCCGCCGGAGTAGTAGCTTTCCTCAACCGCAGATAAGAGTCCGACACCCATAAGGCACTGACAGAAGAGTTCAAGAACCATACGTTTCTTTGAGCCCATTTAATGGCCCACTCCCTTCGACTCTCAGTAGTGAGCGCCACAGCAGTCTGCGGGACGGTGTCAAGCTTCGGGATTGTCTGCTTCAGTCCAACCTGTCTCATCAACCTCTCCGGGAAGATGCATACCATGAATTCCAAGCCAGGAATGCGCACAGATCGGGTAGGATCCAAGGAAGATACTTCAGTGACAGATTTGAGATGCCACCATGGTACGATCCATCTAATCAAGGGACCATCATCACTTTTCAATTTGTTTTCCCAGTAATTGCAGACTCAAGTGAAGTCCACCATGTAGAGCCTAGTCCTCATAGCAATTGAGCGAGCATGATAGACAGGAACATTAACTGGGGGCTCAATCAATGGGACTTCCCAAATAAGGTAGGTCACGGTTGGCTTTCCTGTTATCCAAACCCAATAGGATCTCTCCTAAACATAAACAGGCTGGGCTCCTGCGCAGTTCCATTTGCTCAACTAGGCTCAGGAAATGGGGATCACCTCTCAAATCCTCATCAACGTGCCCTTGAAGGACATACACATGTAGCAAGCAAAATCCGAATGCCCTTCGCCTAGCAACATAAGAGATGGTGGGGTCGGCCTTGTTAATGAATCGGTCAATAAAGTCCAACATTCGCACTACTTTTGAGGTCACTAGACGATCCACCTCAATTCTTGTCAACCCAAGCAAGTCTCTAAATTTGTTCTTATACCCTTGTGAAGTAGAAGGAATGGCAGGCAAGTGTTCCGGGTCCCACCCACCGATCGCAGCAATTTCCTCAGGAAATGGGCAAATGTCACCTCCAGGGAAGGCAAAAACGTGATAATTCGGGTCCCAATAATCAAGACAAGCATCTAGAAATGGTTTGACCACCTTGATAAGCTTCAAACTCAACAATGATCCAAGATTATAAGCACCCATGTCATACTTCTCCACGCTAGAGAACTCATTGGTCCACTCTTTTAGACGAATTTCAAGAGTATTCATGATGAAGGATTGTTTTGAGAATTTTATGTGATAAGAAGAAGGAAGAGACGGAAGAATTGTGTGAATAAAACCTCTATCGACGTTTCTATTTATACTAAAATCTGTTTCCTAAAATCCGCCAGGACGGATACACCGGGGAACAGGCGCAGCACCTGCTGCGCCTCTTCAAAGGGACGCAGCTCCTGCTGCGCCTCTTCCTCAGCAACGTCTCTGTGATTTTCCGCGTTGGATCTTTCCTAAATTCCTTAGCGAATAATTTCCTATTCCTACGGGTTATTATTTTGGTGAATACGTCAAAGTTACCATAGTTCGTGTTTCCTAATTCTACGGGCACGCATTTCGAGGCAATATCAGCATTTTCGTCATTTTAGCACACTCATATATTTCTTTCTATTTTTCTTTTTTGGGGAATCATTTCTCGAATTTAATGTAATTTATTTCAAACTTATATATTTTTTCTCTTTTGAGGAATCATTCCACTCCCGTCTTACATTACATTTCTAACTTACAGGTTTCTATTTTTTCATTTTTTTGAGGGTAACCCTCCCTACCGTCCGGTCATTTCCGGCAATTTTTTTTGCATTTTTGCATTTTTGCACTTTTGCACTTTTGAGTCATTCGTTTTGCGCTAATTCAGGCCATATATACAATATTGTTTTACGTGAATTTCTATGTAAATTTCGGCAGCATGACGGCATAAACCGTCATCTACCAAACCTGTTCAAAGCTAACCTGCAGGAACAAACAACGCAACCCAGCAGCAAAGGCACTCAGGCCGTCGTATATACAACCAAAAGAGGGATATGTACAATAAGCTGGGGGCTCGAGCCCCAAGCAAAATCCAAAATGTCCTAAAATGTAGGTCCTAAAATATACGAATGTGCAAGATACAGCCAACCACAAACAAAACAAACAACAACAAAAAACTACTGTCAGTCGCCGCCTAACTCCGCAACTCTCGCCTCGAGAGCAGAAACCTCACCGTCGCGAACCTCGAGCTCCCTCAGCAAACGGGTTGTCTCCTCCCGAGACTGAGCCAGCTCTCACTCCAGCTCACGCTCCCTCTGCAAACGCAAAAAATTGGCTCATGTCAATCATTTCAAGCAATCATAAGAAAGGTTAGAAAGTTCAAAAATGAAATAGACGAAAGGTTCATAACTGACGACCTCGACCGCCGACAAGTGCCTCGACGGCAGTAGCTCGCAGCCGGTTGGCTACCTTCCATAACGCCACAAACCGAGACGGCGCAACCTGCATTTTCAAATAAGAAGTTCTCAATAATTGGATGAGTTCAATCAAATGTGTTCTTACACAAAAATCATACAAATTAGAGGCTCACCCTCCGAATCAGATGCTGCAACTCGTCAAGCCAAAGATCCCGTCACAGCCACGTCAAAGTCACGCAGCTCGGAGATCGTCGTCCTCCCGGTCGCGTCAGTGTACTCGAGGGTCTCGGGGTACTCTGGGGGCTCGATGCCCACCGCCTCAACCTCCTGCAAAGACAAAGGATTGCCATTAAATCGATGATCATTCATCATGCTTTCGAAATGGTCATAAGGAGAGTAAATGCTCACCACAACCGGCCAGTACGCCAACCTCCCACAGAGGAACGCCGAGTAGTCCTCACCAGGAAGCAGGAGGGCATCACCGCCAACGCCTGCCAAGTCATACTCCATCTCAGCCTCAGAAGGCTCCCTGAACATCGTCCTAGAAGGATCGATGGGAACCGTCAAGACATCCCGAGAGCACTGACGAGCCAAGCGCTCGCCCAAATACCACACAGGACCCATCGACGTCCTCAGCAGCAACCGACTCGAGCTCCTAGGTCGAAGGACCTCAGCCACGAAAGTAGGAGCGTTAGCGTACTCCGCCCAAGGCCTGGGCACCCACTGGGAAAAGACAAGCAAGAAATCATTCTTATGATCGGTTAAAAAATAATTAAGAAGCAAAACGAATATAAGTGAGATGCTCACGCTGTCCAGCTGAAGAGCGTTCACGTCCCGCCGGTAGACACCATGAGAGGAACGCTTGCTCCTCGTGCAACACATCACTCAATCCCTCACAACGGGATAGGCCTTCTCTAGCGGCTCCGTCCTCTTGGGCGAGAGGCTCGGAAAGTAGGAGTACACCCGCGCCTGTGAAGCAAGATAGTCAATAACGATCTTTCGTAATTCGATAAGGAAAAGAAGTGATTTTAGTCTAAATGAAGGTTCATACCTCCAACAGTAGTCCATGGCCGACAGCACCAGGAGAAGTCCCCTTCTCCATCAACTCCGGACGAACCATGGCCCTCATGAAGCGGATGAGGATCACAAAATCAGTAGTGACCCAGTCCCAACGTCCTAGGGAGCTCAGGTCAGAAATAAAGGGAAGAAGCTTCGTCGACAGCCTCTCTCCCTTGTCTCCGAGGTAGATCGAAGATAGAAACCACCAGAGCCACAAGCGGGCCCTCTACTCAGCTGTATAGGGAGGAGGAGCCATCTCCCTCCCGTCAATCACCACCAGCGTTGGGGTCTTCCCCGCAAAGTAGTCTCGGACGTAAGAACTAGGCACCAAACCAGGCACTGCATCAGCCTTCGGCGCCAAGTTCCAGCCGATCAACCTCCTAGCCTCTGCCGAGTCCACCCTCATGGCAGTCTCTGGCCACTCCACCGCCTCGGTCCCACACGGCAGACCAGAGATCATGCCGTAGTCCTCCAACGTGACTCCCACCTCACCAAAAGGCATGTGAAAAGTGTAAGTCGTGTCCCAAAATAGGTCCAAGAAAGCGCGGACCAGGCTAAGGTTAGCCCGCAACTTCCTCTTCGCGATATCCCTCCAAGCCTGCACCAGGGCGCCAAATGCTCCCCGCTCGATCATGGCTCGCTCCTCCGCCGACAGCCTCTCGTAGCACGCCATCGCCGTCGTGTAGCCCAAGAACGATCTGATGTTCCCGGCCTCCTATTGTGATTTAAAACAAAAGCTATCTTTATTTTGAATGAAATTGGAGAAGATATGAATAAATGAAACTAAAAAAAGATGAGTGGTGAGTGATGAATTCAAGATTACCAAGCTCTTCACCGTCCTATAGGACAAGTGACCCGCTGCAGCCCAAAGCAAGTGCCTGCTGTCCCAGGTCTCAGCCCACGCAGGTGCTCCCCTCAGCTGACGACCACCTCGCCCAACGTTGGCCCGCCTCGGGCCTCCTCCTCCTCCTCCTCGAGGACCTCGTCCTCAGCAACTGCCTCCTCGAGAGCACGAGAAGCGTCAATGGCTGTGTCTATGTCCATGGGAGCTCTCCCAGAAGTAGAAGCCTCGTCACCTGCAACGTTAAAGTAATTTTAGGCCGCGTCAAGTGACGACAAACCTTGATTAGGGGATTTTCGAGTTTTAGAAGCCCCGAAATCGCTCTTTTCTCGCCAGCTTTGGCCGTATTCCCACAAACCCGATAACTCATGTGGTAATTTGGGTTAAGGGCAAGACTAAGTTGAAGACTAGACATGGTTTCGAGTCGAAATTTCGACAGCATTTCGTTATAACGGCGATTATGCCCTAGAAAAGTGTCCTAAAAAAGCCGTCACAAACCAAAATTCCGAGATGGTAGGAAGTTTACCCATCATCCAAGGATTCCAAATGTCAAGTTTCATCGCAAACGGGCATTCCTAAGGCTATGTTCGAAGCAATTTACGGTTTAGCTGTGAAACCGTCACAATTTCACTCAAATGCACAAACCTCAACGAAAATTCAAAACAAATATATGGTTAAGATCCTTACACTACCAATTAGCAATTTACAAGGTCAATTTTGCAAGGCAAGATCATTTGGAGGAAAAGCCCCAAATTTTCGACATTTTAGGGTTGAAAACCCTAAATTTTGTCGATCCAATTCGTCCATTATAGAAGATTAATGCAAGAATGATATACATACCTCGATTAGTCATGGCAAATGCAAGCTTTTGGATCAAATTTTGGCGGAAATGGTTGAGATTTGAGAGAGAAATTGATGATTTATGTTTCGAAGTAATGAAATGAAACCCCTGTTTCATCGCGCTATTAGGCAGGAAAGACACCCCCAGGAATAGACGCAGCAGGTGCTGCGCCTCTTCCAAGATACGCAGCTCTTGCTGCGCCTCTTCCTCAACTTCCCTTCATACGAATTTTCAAAAATTCGTTATGAGTTCGTTATTTGTGGGCCCATCTTTGGTGCGCCTCTTCCCCGATGCCATTTTATCTTTTCTAGTCCGTTTGACGATTATTCTTCGCTCAGACCCGCATTTCTAAGCCAACTGCAGACTATCGTACATTATTTATTTATTCCAAGACCTTGCTTATCATAACGAGCAAGTATTCTCTGACAGGTGTTTCGACACGCCTTCATTATATTCCCTCAGCGAGAGTAAGCGAATAGACAATCCCTCTCGAGACATGGAGATCAGTTCCCGATAAGGTTTTCCCCAACGAGAGTTCACGACATACAATTGTCCTTCTCAAGTTCTTCTGAAGTTTGTTTTAAGACGACCCAAGCAGATTTCTCCCAGCAGTTCCCGCCTGTGTCCTGCTACTCACGATATTTCTTGTTTCCCCACGGAGTGCGATGAAGGTGTCGTTCTCCAGAAGTTCCCAGACCGGCAGAGTTCTTACACTCAAGCCTTAGTTACCTCTTAGGTTGAACTTATATTTGGCCTCCTCCCCATCGATGCTTTCCTTTAGGGTCCCACACCCTAGCACAATCCTTATATATCTTTTAGGTCTTACCCTTAGCTCCTATGCTTACCTTTAGCTCCTATGCTTAACCTTAGCTCCCATGCACCTCCAGAAGCATCATGAGAAAGAAGTTTCAGGTATGGTCTCTTCTTATGGCTGGCGAGCTTCCTTACGTAGTCTAATGGACTTTAAATGACCCTCCCCGATAGTCGACAGACTCTAAAATGTTCCCGGCGACAGGTCCTTGGCTCAGACCCCTTGAGCCGCCTCGCGTCGTCATAGTCGTCAGGTTTTAATCTTCGATTGACCTGATGGCTATACTTTAAATTTCGCCTTGTCCAAGCCTCAGTCAAAGTGGGGGCTCTGTAGATACCTCATTTCTGCACCTCCCGCAAACCACCCGGTGATGATTGGGCCGCATGTTTGGTACGCGGAATGATTTGTGACAGTTTGTAAGTTTATTGTCAAGTGATTGCTCAAACATTTATGTCTATCTTAATTGTCATCTACGCGCTGATACGGTTGTTTTGACAGTAATTAGAGTACATTTGGAGTCCGGGCCTAAAACCGTCTTCATTTTCTGATAACCGCTAAATCCCGATTCAGAATGTTCTGGAATGTTCCGGATATTTCTATTCCATATTTCACAATCTTTTAATCTTTGGTAAAGAATTTCCCGTAATATTCATACAAAATATTAAGGAAAATAAGATTAATCCGTTATTCCATAAATTAAACACGGAAATCTTTCTTCCGCAGGAGGAAACCACTTGGGAACAGACGCAGCAGGTGTTGCGCCTCTTCCAAGGGACGCAGTGCATGCTGCGCCTCTTCACAAGTCCTTTTCTGCGTTTTTTTCGTATCTTTTCATATCTTTTCGAGGTTCACTTCCAAAGTCTCTCCGAAAACCCTAATTCCTCCATGTGATTAGTATAAATAGGAGCCTTCGCTCCTCATATTTCTCAGGCGAGTGTCCGCCCTTCTCTTTTCCCTTTGCATTCTAGACCACGTTCTTACTTTTTGGCGTCTACGTGCTTGAACTTTCGACCACGTAAGCTCGGATCCTTCTGAGTACCAGCTGTAATACTACGTATTTATGAGTCTTGGGGTACTCTATCGAGTAGGCCTTACTCTGTCGAGTAAGGGCGTGTTGTGGAATAAAATAGTTTCTGACCTGTTGGGTACTCGATCGAGTAACGTGGGTACTCGATCGAGTAAGGGGGCACTCGATCGAGTACCTTAGCTACTCGATCGAGTAGCCGGTTTACGGGGGCTGTTTTCTCGAGTTTTGTTAATAATGCGATTAGAGTATATAATACTTCCGTCATTGTTCCTAAATCACTTTTCAAAACCTAATCACTGTCAGAAGAGAAAGCAAACTACGTTATTAGCTTTAATCGCATTGTTGGCAAATCCCGGAGTTTAGAAGGTCGGATTTCACTTTCCTTTATACCGTTGTGATCCTTGCGTCGAGGGTAAGACCTATATAGCATTTTTATGATGTTTCTTTAATGTTGGTTAAACCCTAGTTTGGGGATTTGGGGGTTTTGTTGTTTGTATGCTTGGTAGTGATTATGTGTTTGTATATTAGGAGGAGGATTCGTAGAGGAAGCTTTTTGATATAAGGTGTGAGATCGTCTGATTTTTGTGCTTTCCAGGTAGGGTTTCCCTACTCAGTATTACTTACATAATGTATGGTGATTGTGTTGTAGTTAGTGTGGTTAATTGGTTCAGACGGTTGTGATTATACATTGTTGATAGATTCAGACGGTTGTTGATATTGTGATTGTGATTATTTGTCTATGGTTCTCGAGATGCGTTCTCGGCTGAGTGGAGTCACTTGCGAGAGTGGCTTCACGCCCTAGTTTTGCCCTTCGTGAAACCCGCCACGGAAGGGGATGTGCACATTAATGGGACAGGGTATCGCTCGGTATGATGAGCAGAGATTTGGTGGATACGGCTGCGGTCCCCCACTGGCAGGGCTGGTCCAGTGGACAGTCGGTGATGGAGATGGAGTGGAGTGGATGATTGTATGAGCTGTATTGTTTACTGTTCTATTGGTTATATAATTATGTAAATAGTACTGACCCCGATTATTGTTTTAAAACCTGCGGTGATCCATTCGGGATGGTGAGCAGATATTGAGCAGGTATGAGTTGAGTACTGGGATAGCTGGGATGTGCCACGATCTAATGATAGAAGTCTTCCGCTGTAGCTTAGTAGTTTTTATAAACTTTTCAATTAGATCAGTAAACAGTCAGTTTGAGAATATGTATATGTACTTTTGGTTTTGGTTTTGAGATTGTAACCTTTCACTAAGTATTTCTATTTAAACGTTGTTTCATTATTATTTATTTGATTATCATTGCCTCGGGTAACCGAGATGGTAACATCCTTATACCTGGGTGGTCCTGGTAAGGCACTTGGAGTATGGGGGTGTTACAAAATGGTATCAGAGCGACGATCCTGAAACCTGTAACCAATGAACCCAATGAATATAGGGAGTCAATTAAAATGAACCCGGGGTAAAGGTTGTAGGAGCTAATGCAAAGGCTTGGGAGACGTCCTAAAGTCGCGAAATCGCCCTACAATTTTGAACCGGCCACATGGGGGGTGTATGTCAAGTCGTATGTGTTGTTTGTTAGCTTGTGTATGGATGTGATGAAGTATGTCATAATTGTTGGATGTTTGGAGTAGGAGGTTGAGTTTATGAATGAAAGATTGGTGAAGTATATACAACTGTTGTTGGAACAGAAAAGCATGTTGGATGATTACTATGTGGCGTTTGATAATATGACATAACTGTTTCGTTGATTATATGAAAAGCTTGGTAGAAATTGCATGCCTAGCTATATCACATGTTGCGTTTATAATGTTGCTTAGTATGTTGGGAGATGTGAGATAACATGCGGGTAGTTATGCGAGTCAGCATGACTCGATCGAGTAGGGGGGGTACTCGATCGAGTAGGAGAGATACTCGGTCGAGTGGGTTTAACTCGATCGAGTGGGTATTTGACGATTTTGAATCCAGAATCGTGTTTTTGGGCACTCGATCGAGTACCTCGGGCACTCGATCGAGTAGGGGGTCACTCGATCGAGTAGCCGGGCTACTCGGTCGAGTATGTTAGAGGTCAGAAGGTCTGTTTGGGTTCTGGAATCGAGGCACTCGATCATGTATGTTGGGCACTCGATCGATTAGCCTCTTACTCGATCGAGTAGGTTTGGGTACTCGATCGAGTGTGTTCTGGGCAGCCTGTTTTCGTGTTTTGAGGTTTTAGTGCGTGTGTTTATGTCTACCCTTTCTTATATAGTTTCAAGATGCCACCCAAGAGAAACGCGTATTATGCGAGAGCTGAGACCATAAATATGGATGATATTGTTAAGATGTTGGAGCACCAAGATGCTCTTACCGAGGCCTTAAAGAAAGTGAATAAGGATAAGGAGGTTGATCACTCTAAGATCAGTCTCTATATAGCGAGGTTTAACCCAAAAGAGTACACGGGAACCGGGGAACCAAACCTTCTTGACAACTGGCATCGTGAGATGGAGAACATTATGGACCTAGTTCATTGTCCTGATGAGATGAGAGTAGAACAAGTTGCGTTCTACCTAAGGGACGCAGCTGGCAAATGGTGGGATACGGTGAAGGTGAGTGCTAGGGAGATGTATGCGAACCAGGGCTTACCTGCTATACCTTGGGACGAGTTTCGGAGAGCCATGAGGAAGGAGTTTGTACCGGAACATGTGAGGAGTAAGCTGAGAGAGGAGTTTGATGGGTTTAAGATGACATCTGATATGTTAGTTGCTGAGTATTACAAGCAGTTTAATGAGAAGTCTAGGTATGTTGAGGATATGGGTCTGAGTGAGGAGAACCTGGCGCTGAGGTTTGAGAGAGGGTTGACACCCAAGATTATGGATAAGTTACCCGTAGGAGTCCTTACCGATGTTAAGGAAGCTTATGAGAGGGTTGGGAGAGCTGAGAGGCAGGTTGAGATGGCTCAGGAGAGAGTGAGTGAGAAAAGAAAGGCTGAGAGTGAGGGTGGAGGCCAATCTAGTCACAAGAAAGGCAACCACAATCAAGCTAAGGGGTTTTCTTCTGGGTCAGGATTCAGTGCCGGGGCTTCCTTTGGGCGTGGCCGTGTGAGTGGTAGTGGTAGTTAGGGAATGACTTGCTATGGCTGTGGCGGTGTAGGCCACAAGAGACATGAGTGCACGAGTGCACCGGGAGCTTTTCAGGGGTCGGCTCGGGGGAGCTATTCTCAGGGACCTGCGCAGAGTTATGCGAGCAACAAACCAGGTGGGTCATGGTCTAACCGGGGAAGTCAGAGCTATCAGGGTGGAGGTAACCGCAATGGCGGTAATTCTTATCAGAAACCAGCTACGAACAACAACAACAATCAGGGGTCGGGTGCTAAGCCGACCACATCACCAAGATCTTGTCCGGGGAGGTGGATGAAGACCGATGGAAAGTCTGTTCATGATGGACAAGAAAGCGGTGAGGAGGATGCACATGTTATCACTGGTACTTTTCTTGTTAACGGTATTCATACCTTTGTTTTGTTTGATTCGGGGGCGTCTCAGTCGTTTGTATCTTCGAGTCATGTTAAACGGTTGGGTTTGAGGGTATATGAGTCTGTAAGTGAGACAGTTTTTATACCTTCGGGTGAGTCTGTATCATGTGAGAGGTTGTTTAGAGATGTATCTATGATAGTTGGGCAAGTTGATCTGCCTCTAGACTTGCTAGAGTTTCCTTTTGACGGTTTTGAGATGATAGTCGGGATGGACTGGTTAGGAAAGTATAAAGCTAAGATAGACTGTCATCAAAAAAAAGTGTCTTTGAGAGGGCCTAAGGGTGTTAGTGTGTCTTATCGTGGGTTTCTAGTCAAACCCAAAGTTAAGTTGATTCATTTGTCACCTTGAAGTCTTATCCGAGGAAGGGGTGCCCTTTGATCTTGTGCCATGTGAGAGATGACCGGATAGAGAGTCCGACGGTTGATCGAGATACCGGTGGTGGGAGAGTTTACGACGTTTTCGAGAGGAGATTCCGGGTTACCACCGAAAGAGGAGATAGATTTCACCGTTGAGTTGAAACCGGGGACGGGGCCAATCTCTAAGGCACCGTACCGGATGGGTCCTAAAGAGATGGAGGAGCTCAGGAAACAGTTAGATGATCTGATAGAAAAGGGATACATTAGACCTAGTGTATCGCCGTGGGGAGCACCAGTTCTTTTTGTGAAGAAGAAAGATGGGAGTTTGAGGTTGTGCATAGATTACGAGAGAGAGTGAACCGAGTGACAAAGTGAAGAATAAGTATCCTTTGCCAAGGATAGATGACTTGTTTGATCAGTTGAGTGGTGCATCAGTCTTTTCCAAGATTGATTTGAGGTCGGGATACCATCAGGTGAAGATTAGAGAGATGGACATACCAAAAACAGCTTTCACGTCGAGATATGGTCATTATGAGTATGTGGTGATGCCGTTTGGGTTATGTAATGCACCGGCTGTGTTTATGGATTTGATGAACAGAATCTTCAGACAGTTTTTGAACAAGTTCGTGGTAGTGTTTATCGATGACATCTTAGTCTACTCTAAGACTAAGGAGGATCATGAGGAGCATCTGAGGATTGTGTTGCAGACTCTGAGGGAGCATGAGTTATATGCTAAGCTATCCAAGTGTGAGTTCTGGTTAGAGAAAGTTGCTTTTCTGGGGCATGTGATCTTTAAGGAGGGAGTAGCTGTGGATCCGGCGAAGATTGAGGCAGTGACAAAGTGGGAAGCACCAAAGAATGTTGCTGAGATTAGGAGTTTCTTGGGTTTAGCTGGATATTACAGACGGTTCGTGAAAGATTTCTCCAAGATAGCTAGACCTATGACAGCTTTGATGAGGAAAGAGAACAGGTTTCGTTGGGATGAGAGTTGTGAGAAGGCGTTCCAAACATTAAAGGAGCGTTTGACCACAGCTCCTATCTTGGCATTGCCTGAAGAGATCGAGAACTTTGAGGTTTATACAGATGCCTCAAACAATGGGTTGGGATGTGTGTTGATGCAGAACGGTAAGGTGATTGCCTATGCTTCTAGGAAATTGAAGCCATATGAGGAGAACTATCCTACACATGATCTAGAGTTGGGTGCAGTGGTGTTTGCACTCAAGATTTGGAGGCATTACCTTTATGGGGCGACCTTTAAAGTATTTTCGGATCACAAGAGTCTCAAGTACATCTTCACTCAAAAGGAGTTGAACATGAGACAGAGGAGGTGGATGGAGCTGATTGGCGATTATGACATGGATATTATCTACCATGAAGGGAAAGCCAATGTGGTTGCAGATGCTTTGAGTAGGAAGAGTGTACATTCTTTGTGTACAGCTCTCTATCTTTGATGAGGTTGAGAGATGAGGTGGGGAAGTTTGGTATACATATGATGCAGAGAGGAGATGCTGTCGGAGATTTGACAGTACAGCCTGATCTTTATGAGGATATTCGTGGTAAACAGGCTTTGGATCCTAAGATGGTTGAGTGAAGAGCTGGAGTAGATAAAGGGACAGTGTCTCGATTAACCATTCATACAGATGGTAGTTTGAGGTTCGATGGTAGGTGGTGTGTCCCTAATGATGAGGAGCTGAAAAAGACAATCATGACAGAGGCACATTGTACACCGTATTCAGTACATCCAGGCGGTGACAAGCTATACAAGGATTTGAAGAACACGTTTTGGTGGCCTGGGATGAAGAAAGAAACAGCAGAGTTTGTGGCCCGTTGTTTGACATGCCAGAGAGTTAAAGGGGAACAGCGACGACCACAAGGTAAGATTCAGTCTTTAGAGGTACCTGAGTGGAAGTGGGAATCCATTTCTATGGATTTTATCGTGGGTTTGCCAAAGAGTCAACAGGGTAACAACATGATATGGGTAATAGTGGATCGACTGACCAAGTCAGCTCATTTTGTGCCAATGAAAGATACATGGACTAAAGCACAATTAGCTATGGCCTACAGGAAGAATGTGCTTAAGTTACATGGAGTCCCTAAGGACATAGTGTCTGACAGAGATGCGAGATTTATCTCAAGGTTTTGGAAAGAGTTGCATGAATCTTTGGGAACAACTTTGAAGATGAGTACAGCTTTTCATCCTGCGACAGACGGTCAGACTGAGAAAACAATCAAAACTCTTGAGGATATGTTACGAGCTTGTGTGATGGACTTTGGTGGTAGCTGGGAACAGAGGTTGGATTTGATAAAGTTTTCTTACAACAACAGCTATCACACTAGTATTGGCATGGCACCGTTTGAGGCTTTATATGGGAGGAGATGTAGGAGTCCGATTTGTTGGGACGACAGTGCTGAGGCAGTGGTTCTAGGACCAAAGATGGTACATGAGATGGTTGAACAGATTAAGATGATCAGGGAACGGATGCGAGCAGCTCAGGATAGGCAAAAGAGTTATGCAGATCTACATCGCCGGGATATAGAGTTTCATGTTAGGGATAAGGTTCTTCTGAAAGTGTCTCCTATGCGTGGGGTTATGAGATTTGGGAAGAAAGGCAAGCTGAGCCAGAAGTTCATCGGTCATTATGAGATCTTAGAGAGAGTTGGGGAAGTTGCTTATCGTCTGGCTTTACCTGCTGCGTTAGAGAGAGTGCATAATGTGTTTCATGTATCGCAGCTGCGGAAGTATGTGAGTGACCCGTCACATGTGTTAGAGGCAGAGAGCTTAGAGCTAGATGAGTCTTTATAATATCTTGAGGTACCTAAGCAGATTCTTGACCGGAAGGTTAGGAAGACTAGGAGTGGTGAGACAGTTTTGCTTAAGATCCTTTGGTCTAACCACGAGACTGAGGAAGCTACATGGGAGGCAGAGGATATCATGAGAGAGCGCTACCCTTTCCTTTTCGATCAGGTATGTATGGTTACGGGGACGTAACCTTGTTTCTTTTAGGGGGTAGGAGATGATCGCAAAGAGTTTTATGAGTTTTATACCCTTTTTATGTTGTGTCGGCATGGTTGTTGTCGTTGAGTCGGGTTGAGTTTGGGTTAGTAACATGTTTTATGTTGAGTTTTGTTTTAGTTGTTGAGTCGGGAATGCGTAGTGTGTGTCTTTGTTTTGTTGTGGTTTGAACCGGGGGACGAAGTTCTTTTTAGGAGGGAAGGCGTAATACTACGTATTTATGAGTCTTGGGGTACTCTATCGAGTAGGCCTTACTCTGTCGAGTAAGGGCGTGTTGCGGAATAAAATAGTTTCTGACCTGTTGGGTACTCGATCGAGTAAAGTGGGTACTCGATCGAGTAAGGGGGCACTCGATCGAGTACCTTAGCTACTCGATCGAGTAGCCGGTTTACGGGGGCTGTTTTCTCAGGTTTTGTTAATAATGCGATTAGAGTATATAATACTTTCGTCATTGTTCCTAAATCACTTTTCAAAACCTAATCACTGTGAGAAGAGAAAGCAAACTACGTTATTAGCTTTAATCGCATTGTTGGCAAATCCCGGAGCTTGGAAGGTCGGATTTCACTTTCCTTTATACCGTTGTGATCCTTGCGTCGAGGGTAAGACCTATATACCATTTTTATGATGTTTCTTTAATGGTTGTTAAACCCTAGTTTGGGGATTTGGGGGTTTTGTTGTTTGTATGCTTGGTAGTGATTATGTGTTTGTATATTAGGAGGAGGATTCGTAGAGGAAGCTTTTGATATCATTTTGTGAGATCGTCGATTGTTGTGCTTTCCGGGTAGGATTTCCTACTCAAAAGATTACTTACATAATGTGTGGTGATTGTCTTTGTAGTTAGTGTGGTTGATTGGTTGAGACGGTTGTGATTATACATTGTTGATAGATTCAGACGGTTGTTGATATTGTGATTGTGATTGTTTGTCTATGGTTCTCGAGATGCGTTCTCGGCTGAGTGGAGTCACTTGCGGGAGTGGCTTCACGCCCTAGTTTCGCCCTTCGTGGAACCCGCCACGGAAGGGGATGTGCACATTAATGGGACAGGGTTATCGCTCGGTATGATGAGCGGGAATTTGGTGGGTACGGCTGCGGTCCCCCACTGGCAGGGCCGGTCCAGTGGACAGTCGGTGACGGAGATGGAGTTGAGTGGATGATTGTGTATGATTGTATGAGCTGTATTGTTTACTGTTCTATTGGTTATATAATTTATGTAAATAGTACTGACCCCGATTATTGTTTTAAAACCTGCGGTGATCCATTCGGGGATGGTGAGCAGATATTAAGCAGATATGAGTTGAGTACTGGGATAGCTGGGATGTGCCACGATCTGATGATAGAAGTCTTCCGCTGTAACTTAGTAGTTTTTATAAACATTTGATTAGATCGAAATGATCAGTTTGAGAATATGTATTTGTACTTTTGGTTTTGGTTTTGAGATTGTAACCTTTCACTAAGTATTTCTATTTAAACGTTGTTTCATTATTGTTTATTTGATTATCATTGTCTCGGGTAACCGAGATGGTAACATCCTTATACCTGGGTGGTCCTGGTAAGGCACTTGGAGTATGGGGGTGTTACACCAGCCTCGTTTCGCATGACCGACCAATTTAACCAACTCCACCATAATCAACTTAATTAATCTGTTCGTTTTCCTTTTACGAGGGCACTTTCGTTACATTCGAGTGGAGCATCACTAAAACATAAACTTAGTTCATCTCGTTTCGTCAAACATGTAAGTCTGAGGGTGTAAATCCTTCTTTATTTATTATTATTTACTTTTTGTAATCATCATGTAAGGTTTATGTCGAAAGTACTTCTAAAAACCGATTTGTAAAACCATGTTTAAAACCTTTTTTTACGGATTATCAGGAGACAGACGTCGAGAAAGGACGCAGCAACTGTTGCGCCTCTTCGAAGGGACGCAGCACCTGCTGCACCTCTTCGTGAGGCTGCCGCAGTTCCTGCTTCCTTTCTTCTTCCTTCGTCCTCTGTTAGTTTCGTTTCTTTGTTTTCTTTCGTTATTATTTGCTCTTGTTTCGTTCACATAATAATTCAACATATTTTTAATCACTGTTAGTATATAATTCATCGTTAAATCCCGACTTAAATCCCTTATAATCCAATATTTGTGGGTTTTCGTCATTAAAGTCAATCCGGGTTGTAGAGATTCGATTCATTCATATTAAGTTTCTGGTATTCGATCTTTGGTATATTCCCATCTGTTTATCATGTTCGTCATTAGTTCTTCATTAATTCGTCATGTTTAATCTAATTAGTTCACTCATGTCACTAATCAATCTTTCATTCATGTAATTAATTCGTTTACATTCGTCTCATCCATGTTTTATCGTTTTTATGACTCATTCACATGTAATTAATGTATTAAATCACTTTCATCCGAGTCGAATATCGTAATCAATCATTAAATTTCACCCACGAATATTAACGATTTGCAGTTCCGGCTTCATAGCCAGAACTCAGCCTTGGAACATACGCAGCAACTGCTGCGCCTCTTCTAGAGGGCGCAACTCTGCTGCGCCTGTTCCAGGTTGATTTTTGTCTCTGAACTTCCGTTCTGCCTTGACTTAGTTTAATTAGTTTACGTATTCAATTAATTGTCATTCGTATTATCATTAATAATCTGTTCGTTTATTCCTTTATTTCTTTTTCTCAAATTATCCGTTTTTAAAGGTATTTTCGACATAAATCATTAATCCATTGTAATTATTGTAATTTTCTTTATTGTATTATTGTATTTCTTTTATCGCATTGTTTGTATGCTTTCACATGTAATCAATCTTAATTCCTACTTCGACTCAATTGCATGTTAAATTGCATGTTTCACCGACTTAGTCTAATTCTCATATGTTAGGATCAAAACTTGGATGTTGCATTGTATGCATATAATCGACAATATATCGAGTATAGACGATTTTCCCTAACCATTAGTAGAGGCCTCTATCGAGGCGGGCAGGATTAGGTGTTCGATCAAAAGAGCTTCCTAATACGTACCCTCACCCCTTACTCCAGATCTCTGTGAACATCCGTGTTCATTGGCATCCACGAGAGTCATTCTAGACATAGAATGCTAAGGGTAACGAGTTCTTAGTGTTCATGTCACTACTTTGTGTCTTGACATGACATGAGGTATTCGAACGGTTTCCAATTTTCCACAATAAATTGGTGGCGACTCCACAAATGCAAACGCTTGTTTCCCAAGCGCCCCCGTGGCCCGCGTCCACAATGTGGTTCGTAACGGTCTTGACGCCAAGAACAAACTGGGGTTTGTCGAAGGAACTGTCACGAAACCCACTGCTGATGAAGAAGAATCATATGAGGTCGTGGCATGGCATCAATGTAACACCATGGTCAAATATTTGTTCTGAAACGTTATTGGCGAAAAGATGCATCCTAGCATAACCTTCTCGAAATCCGTGGCAAAAATCTGGAAGGAATTGAAGGATCGTTTTTCTTCGGGAAATGCACCCCGTGTTCACCAACTCAAGCACGGATTTACATAGTGTAAGCAAGGCACTCGTTCCGTGGTGGAATATTATACCCAATTGAAATCCATTTGGGACGAGTTGGCTAATTACAGTCGGGTACCGAAGTGTTCTTGTTGAGTCGGGGCAGCGTTGATTCAGGAGCGAGAAGAAGAGAAAGTGCACGTGTTCATTATGGGTCTCAGCACGGCGCTATATGGACCGCTCGAACTTATTGATGGAAGACAATCTAACCTCTTTAAGTCGAGCATATGCGCTGGTCTTGAGGGAAGAGCGTCACGAGGCAGTGACTCGAATCAGAGAAGAACAAACAGAAGTGGCAATGGTTGCTTGGACCAGTGAAGGTCGTGGACGCGGTGCCTCATTAACTACTGAACAGGGGGAACTAGAACCTCCCCCAAAGTGCTCTTATTGCAACAAACCTTGGCATACGGAAGACATATGTTGGGAAAAGCATGGTTATCCTGTGAGAGGTCGTGGCAGAGGACATCGAGGAGGACGCGGCAGTGGACGAGGAGGAGGCAGAGGCTATGGAAATAATAGCCAAACTGCGAATGCTACAAATTCGAGTGAAGCAGAATCGTCCAAGCAGGACCTCGCGAGTGAGGAAATTGAGCAGCTGCGAAATATCCTTGGTAAACTTGAAGGTATTAAGAAATTAACAGGTACGAATCGTATACAATTGATTGAATGAATGCTTGACAGTGGTGCTTCGTATCCCATGACGGGCCGTCGGGATTTGCTTAGTAACATATGGACAGGCGTGCCATATACCATTGAGTTACTAGACGTGTCCAAAATTACAGCACAAGAACACGAGAGTGTTGTGTTAAATAAATCGTTTGAACTGAAAGACGTCTTATATGTGACATCCTTGACTTGTCATCTCATTTCCATACAACAACTTATTAATGAAAAATGACTGCATTGTGACATTCCATTCTAATTATTGTGAAATACAGGACCAATCTTTGAAGACGGAGATTGGATGGGGTGAGCAACGAGATGGGGTCTATTATATGACACGGGTGGATGAAGTGGCAGCAAGGATGAAGGTCGATACTAGAAGGGTACGGCATCGAAGACTTGGTCATCCCTCTAGCAATGTTTTACCGTTTTTATCTATTTTAATTGGAAACCATTTGGAATTAAATTCCGAGTATGTTTGTGACCCATGTTGTCAAGCGAAACCAACTTGGTCTATTTTTAAGCAAACTAATAAACGTAGTCCAATTTTATTCTCATTAGTTCACTGCGATATTTGGGCTCCATACAAGGCTAGTATTTTATCCGGGGTGCATTATTTTTTAACTATCGTTGATGACCATAGTCGGAGTGTATGGGTCCATATTTTGAAGGATAAGGGAGAAGTAGGCGATTTAATAAAATTATTTTGCAAAATGGTACAAACCCAATTTGCTAAGCAAGTTAAAATCATACAAAGCGATAATGGAACTGAATTCCTTTCGAGACCATTGAAACTTTTATACGCTGAAAACGGGATGGTGTTCCAAACTAGTAACATTGGTACTCCTCAAAAAAATGGAAGGGTAGAACGTAAACATAGACACGTCCTAGAAAAAGCGAGGGTCTTATGTCTTGAAGCAGACTTGCCTATTAAATTTTGGGGAGAATGTGTTTTGACCGTTGTATATATGATCAACCGAACTCCCACAAAAATCCTAAATGGTCGTACACCCTATGAGCTTTTGTACGGAATGCAACCCAATCTTGATAACTTACGAGTTTTTGGTTGCTTGTGTTATGCCCACAATAAAGAAATACCAAAAGACAAGCTTAGTGAAAGAGAGATGCGCTGTATTTTTATTGGTTATCCAAGAGGAAAGAAAGGTTGGAAATTATACAATTTGAAGACTCGAAAAATTTTGTGTCTCGGGATGTAATATTTCGTGAACATGTTTTTCCTCTAGCAAATCCTCTTGCATCGACTGAAAATCAGCTTAGCAATGAAATTGACGAAAACGTTGTGATAACTGACTTGGATGATACGGTAAGGGAAATTGTGGCGAATGAGAATATACAGGGTGAACAAGAAGAGGAGTAGCAGGACACGGTGGCAGATCGTGTTATTGAGAGAAACAGCCCTAGTGTCGAGGGGGAGACACCCACTGTGGAGGCAGAACCACAAGTTGGCAAAGGTGCACGTGAAAAATTCGAGCCCACGTGGAAAAAGGATTACATTTGCAAATCCACTCGTGTTATAAACCCGACAAGCTCAGTTTACCCAGCTCAATCACCGCACTCCTCGAAAGGTACTCGTTATCCAATAATTAATTATGTCACAGCTAGTTGTTTTTCATCGTCTCACAAGAATTTTATAGCTGCCATCGACGCAATCAAAGAACCACGCCATTACCTTGATGCCGCAAAAAAAGAGGAATGGAGAAATGCTATGGCTGACTAAATTGCAGCACTTGAACGGAATGGAATGTGGAAAATAGTGGATTTACCAGAGGGTAAACGGCCCATTGGTTGGAAGTGTGTATACAAAGTCAAATACAAGGCAGATGGTACTATCGATAGGTATAAAGCAAGGTTAGTAGCACAAGGTTTCACCCAAATTGAGGGGGTGGATTATCATGAAACTTACGCACCCGTTGCCAAGATGCCAAGTGTTTGATGTTTAATAGTTGTGGCCGTCGCAAAGAAATGAAATATTGCTCAGTTGAACGTGAATAATGCCTTCTTGCACGAAGATTTGAGTTAACAGGTTTACATGAGACTACCACAAGGTTTCGAAGCAGCAGGACGGAATAAAGTTTGTCGACTAATGAAGTCCTTGTATGGCTTAAAACAAGCCTCGAGAAATTGGTTCGCCAAGATAGCTGAGTCCTTAAAACGGTATGGCTTCGAACAATCCATGGCAGATTATTCCTTGTTTACTTTCAATAAAGGAGGCGTTTTTGTTGGAATATTAATTTACGTCAATGACATGATAGTAGTGAGCAATAATACAAAGGAATGCGATAATTTAAAGGTTTTTTTTGATAAAAAAATTCGGAATCAAGGATTTTGGGCAGCTCAAATACTTCTTAGGAATCGAAGTGGCTCACGGTTCCACGGGTTTGTTTCTTAGCCAAAGGAAGTACGCAATGGAAATTGTAAAAGAAGCAGGGATGGAGGGTGCGAAACCGATCAACACTCCACTACCGCAATACCACAACCTTGCACTTGCCGAAGGCTATGTCCTCAAGGATCCTATGATGTATCGAAGACTGGTAGGAAGGCTGGTTTATTTGACCATCACTCGGCCAGATTTGGTCTACACGGTACATACATTGTCACGGTTTGTCCATGAGCCACGAAAGGAGCATTGGGACGCGACAATTCGAGTGGTTCGATATTTAAAAGGAAGTCCAAGAAAGGGGATTGTGATGCATACGGAGACAAATTTGCAATTACATGGCTACTCGGATTCGGATTGGGCAGGTTGTCCCTTGTCACAACGGCCCTTGACCGGTTATTTTGTTGCACTTGGTCAAACACCGATTTCTTGGAAAGCAAAGAAGCAACCAACGGTTGCTAAATAATCAGAGGTCGAGTATGCCGTGCGATAAGCGACCTTTAACGAATGAGTTAATTTGGGTTAAGGCATTTCTCAAGTCGCTTGGAGTTAATCACGACCAGCCCATGCGTGTTCTTTGTGATAATAAAGTCGTGTTACATGTTGTAAAGAACCCGGTATTTCATGATCGCACGAAGCATATTGAGATAGATTGTCATTTCGTTCGGCAACATTTGGTTAGCAAAAACATCATGACATCCCATGTTCGAAGTAAGGAACAAACAGTGGACCTCTTAACAAAGGCTCTTGGAGCAGAAGCGTTCACTTATTTACAGCTTAAGTTGAGCATTCGGTTACCTTAATGCTCAACTTAAGGGGGAGTGAAAGAATATACTCGGGAAATATGCTCAGGAATATTGCTCGAGATACTCGGGATATTTGCTATGATATTTACTCCGTAAATATGTTGTGATATTATTCATTGTATAGTCTTGTTACCTTAATTGTAGGATATGTTGTAGGAAAAGATGGGAAACGATTGCTAGGCTTGACTATTGTAAACTACATAACCCTTGTATTGAGGCATCGTTTAATCATCAATTGAAGACTTAACTCAATTGTTCTTCCTTCTTGTGTTTATCAACATTTGATCCACTTGTCATCTTAAAATAATTACTATAAATGGTCACATTCCTCCTAAACTATTTTGTGCTAAAAATTAAGGTATACAAATAACCGGAGCAGAGAGGTATAAGATGGTTGTTCGAATATGAAGAATAATGTATTCATGGAACACATTTAAATCACAAATTTATTAGGTCGAACGTGTGTATTTCATATTGCATGCAATTAGCCATTAGCCAATTATAATTATACGAGTCCATATTCAAAAATGATATCGTTAATTGAATAATTGTTAAATGTTCCAATATAACAAAAACGATCATGCCTTTATTTCACGGCTATCACCTCATTACCGTTACTATTTGCAAGCATGCAATTAGCAATCATCAAACAAATTTTCAAAAACGTTTAAAACTCATCAATAAATAACATATTTCAAACATATAATTAAATTAACCAACGTTCACCTACTAATTATCTCCACCAATATATAATACAAATCAAAAACCAATTCCATTTCATCAAATATTAATCACAATGCAAAATCAAAATAAGAAGCAACCCTCTTCGAGATTAAAGTCATTCTACCTTTCATGTCGTCGTCATTTGTCATGTTCAAACTCGTCTTCATCCATTAGGCTAGCGATCAATCCTACTCTCCTTCCTAGGAAAGTATCGTTACCATTATCTCTAAATAATAGAAGAACGTCTACAAATTCCCCTTTTTCTAAAGAAAGTCGTCGTACTGAGACGGTTGCTGATGGGAATTTCCGACGAGTGTGTGACCTAGAAACCGAATTACAAGAGCTAGAGGAGTGGCTTTGCTCCGAATTAACACGGTTAAAAAGCCATTTAGGAAGTACGAGTGATAACAATGATAATATAGCTACTAATAATGATAATGGTGAGAGGGGTAACAAGTTTGAAAGACTAGATTTGGAAGGAAGCTATCTTTACACTTCTAATGGTAACAAGATAATTATTGATGGAGATTCTCAAGATTTATCAATACAAATTTCTTCTCCGGCAGTGTTGCCAAATGAGCCTGGATCCGCCACCATTTCTGAGGTAACGAATGTCCAACTCATATCGTTGAATTAATTATGTAGTTCATGACTTTGTAAACAAATAAAGATGTATCAGTATCGAATGTTATTGTACAATGTAGCTTGACTTGAGACTTGATTACAGGTACTTAACAAAATGGCAGACATGGGAAAAGAAAAACTAATGTCTTGGCTCCTAGAATCAATGCCCATGACCGACATTTCGACAACCAACATAACTGGAAGATCACACGTAAACTCAAACACTACTCCAAACAATGTGTTGGAAGCCATTCTCACAAATGCAATCGACAAGTTACACGATCTCGTAATAGAAGGCCTGCAGATTCAAATGGGTACAAAAGAAGTGGTGAAATGGCAGCAAGAAGCCATGGTCCAAGCCAAAGAGGAAGCGCAAAAGGAAGTGAAAGATGGCGCTAATGAAGGCTCCATCATATCGGTAGTGCTTATACAAGCAAGAGATCCTAAAATAGGGTATCAGCCAGTGAATGAGATGATGATTGGATTAATTGAGGCGAGAAATGCTGAAAAAGATGAAGAAGCTGGATTTTCAATCCAAGGAGTATATGTTGCTGGATTAGTAGCTAGAAGAACAAATGGAGAAGTTATCCATAATTGTTTATGGTGTGTCTCTTCATGATTTAGAGAGCCATCATCTTAACTCTAAACTTGGACAATTTTTTTCAATAATAGCCAGTTTTCTTTCTCAGAATTGACGATTTGTGGTAAACTTTTTTTTAATTACCGCTCTGTAAACTGTCGATTGATTAACTGATGCTCGCAATAGGGACAGCTTAGGGATGTCAACGGGGCGGGGGATAGGTACCCCATACCTGCCCCATCTGCTAAAATCCTCCCCCATACCCTCCCCATCACCTGCGACGGGTTGAAAAGTCCCAACTGCCACCTGCCTGACGAGTGATATAACAAACCTGTATCCGCCCTTCCTCCATCTGGATACCCGTCAACCCGCTTACCACCCACCTGCCCACCCGCCAAGTACCCATTCAGGGGTCGTTTGGTTACCCATTAACAACACAAGAACTTAAATTCATGGTAATTGCAAAATGGGTATGTTGTTTGGTTACCCCAATTCACATGGATTGGAAATTCCCATGAATTCCAATTCCTTCATAATGGAGGAAGTTGCTTGCCTACGCCCCCCCTGACCAGTGATCATTGGATTCATTACAGCCTGTGAAATACCCATATCATCAGGAACAGAAGCACCCTATAGACAATTAGCTTTAACACATGAAATCAGCCGTTCTACCTCTTCTCCTTTAATCAATTAAAGACAATTTGGTTACAGAAAGCAATTTTTTTTGTTGGAAAATAGGAATGCAAGTGTGCTTTTGGATGGGCGTGTACAGGGAAGTGAATGACTGAGGAGTCGTGTGATTGCATATAGTCCATTTTTGAAATAATGTCCAAAAATAAAATATTTGTCGTTTTGGGTCGGTTTTGAAAATATTTGTCAAAATGATGTCCACGTAGGCTCGGGATTTCCAGACCTGAAACACGCCACTACCAATAGCGTGTTTTGTGAAGGAAACACGCCATTAGCAGTGGCGTGTCTTTACAACAATTTTTTTCTTCAACTGACAAAAAAAAAAAAAAAAAAAAAAAAAAAAAAAAAAAAAAAAAGAAAAACGTCATAGGGAGTGGCGTGTTTCCACTCCGAAACCCGTCATTCCCAATGACGTGTTTGTTTTAGTCCATTTTTTAATGAAGTTTCTTTCCCTACTCATTATAAACACGCCATTGGTAGTGGCGTGTTTTAGGTCCAGAAACCTACGTGGACACCATTTTGACAAATATTTTCAAAACCGACCCAAAACGACAAATATTTTATTTTTGAGCATTATTTCAAAAATGGACTATATGCAATCACACGACTCCTCAGTCATTCACTTCCCTGTACACGCCCATCCAAAAGCACACTTGCATTCCTATTTTCCAACAAAAAATTTGCTTTCTGTAACCAAATTGTCTTTAATTGATTAAAGGAGAAGAGGTAGAACGGCTGATTTCATGTGTTAAAGCTAATTGTCTATAGGGTGCTTCTGTTCCTGATGATATGGGTATTTCACAGGCTGTAATGAATCCAATGATCACTGAAAACAAGCAGCGACGAGGTTAGTTACATTCCAGAGTATTTATTGACTTGTCTGTCACTTTCTATATTATGTGAAAGGCTTAAAGCAGTAAAACTAAGCAAATAAAAAAGAATTGCACAATGCATAACATTTAGAGGCAGAATAAATACGGGAGACTCGAAGATCAAAATCTCAAACCCAATAAAACTTACGGCTAACCATTCGATTAATAGTACTCAGCTGGATACTGATATTAGTTATTGATAGATAAATTAATACGGAGTATAGACCGCATGCAGCCTAGAGCTGATGAAAACTACAACACAAACATCATGTCTTCCTACTATCTTAAATTACATATTACATGATTTCTACAGAAATCACCCTCAATCGCGATTTCAAATGATGCAAAAGTTGGCCAAAGGTTGTGTTAGATGTTTTTCATACCCCTTGAATTCAGCTGCAAATAAGTACATGAACAGCACTGAAGTCTTGCAATTAAACCAAGAAACTGCTACATTTCCAGATTTCGGACAATATCTGAGCAACTACAGTCTACAGGCGATTTATCTCAGGTGTTGAAATTGATTCCCTGGAAACATATACTTCCTCCATTCAACTCCACTCTACCATATTCTATTTTATACACTATTCATATATTGGCATTCAATTCCATTTTTCTCTCAATACATAATTGAAAATATATTCATGTGGGATCTGGTTTGGTTCGTCTTTACGAGTACATTAAAAATATCTTATTTTTATAATTTTTGCAAATATGTAGCTAACGATATTTAGCGCGTAAAACACGCGTTGGCAAACGTGAAAAAGCAAAGTGGTAGAGTGGAGTTGAATGGAGGAAGTACATGATTAAAAGTTAGCACTGTTAAACTGCCCAGTTATATTGTCTTTATTTGACTTTTGTAGTTTCATGGTCAAATATTTTTTTTAACTTTATACAGAGTATAAACTTAGTGTAGCTTGATAGGTTGATTTATCAAAACAATTATTTTCATTTTATTATTTCAAAAAAGCTGTAACTAGTGTACTCCGTATATTATGAGATATTATTGGTCAAAGTTAATAATAGACCCTGAGAGAAATTGGGACAATATATATAAATGAGATGAAGGAAGTAAGAGTATCATATGTTAGATGAATATGGGAAACAAGAGCATGGTTATGATATATACCTACGCTTCTCTGACTTAGCAAGATGTTTGGACATTATGGACGCCTGCATCAAGATACAAGACATTACGGATTCATGGTTGTAGAAGTGATTTAAATAAAAGAACATACTAGTATATGTTACTGGGTGTACTGCATTTCATACAAAAAACAGAAATACACTGGTACAAAGCAAGCATGTCATAACAATGCATACGGACATTAACGTTCGCTTTAAAATCCTATCAATTGCTGAAATTCTGATAAGGTTGCCAAAAATGAAGACTATATGAGTCCTCCAACTCGACCGTTATTTCATTTGGAATGTAAAAATGTATGTTTAGAGCTGGTAATCGGGTCACTTGCAGTGGTTTTGGATTGGGTCATGTATTTGGGTTTTAACTGGCCAAAATCACCCACTGAGTCAAGTTTTATGTTAATCAGTCAATTCTTGTAACAGGTAGGGTGGACTTTAGTCTGGATCATATTGGGCCATCTTATTAGCAGACATTACGGTAGCTTAAATTTAAGTCCCAGTGTCAACTAACAAATATGAGTACCAATTCGAATACAAATACATTTATTTATAACTTGTTAAATCTACTTACCTGCTCTTGAATTATGCTCCTTGCCTCAACAAGTTGTGCTTCAAGCTCAAGCTCCCTTTCAGTAGCGTCAGAAGAAACGTCAGCATCTTTCTGTGCCTCTTGCAATTGACCTAAGCGCTCCTTTAAAGATTGAATTATAAGGACAAAGTATCAGACCATGTCAAAGATGAGACAATGACCAAAGAAAGAACATGGATGAAAATAACATAAAAAAAGGACCTTAATTGAAGCCATCTTTGTACGAAGATTCTCTTCAATTTGAACCCTAGCCATGTGGAAAGGAAGGTCAAAGACATCCTGTAATGAGGAATAAAAAATTAACTTATGTTCCGTGTTTAACAAACACTAACAAAAATAAATTCAACAACAGCCAATACCGTCTTCCCACCAAAAGGAGAATGTGAAAGGTCATTATCAATTTTCTCATTGGTGGTTAAGATAGGCTTGGATGATCCGTTAGAACCGTTGAGGAAACCACGCATATCTTCCTGTTATCAAGACAAGCCATGTTTGTAAGCATGGACAGAGGCTCAAAAGTCACAACTTCCAAGTAAATGCACTACATGAACTCTTTAATTCCAGGAACCACCTGCCATAATGTTACTTGACAAAAAGTACTAGAAAATTTAAGCAACCTTTCATGGTGCATGTTGACAGACTTAAGTTAGCTACACTGGAAATGGCTGAGCCTAGAAATAAAATCAATTAGGAGTCAATTTTCATGTCTTGTTAAAGGAGAAAAAAACAAGATCCTATCAACCTCATCACATCGATGAACAAAGAAAGGATCATCTGCAGAATTAAACTATCAAATTGCAGTATTTGAGAATTTAGTTAGATGACTTAGATCCTCTAGTCTTTTCTATGCATCTCCCAAAGAGTAACAACCTACAGAAGATACTAATTTCTTTCTCATCTAGCAATTATTGTAAGACTTGTCCATTCTTGACTGGAACTAGTCTTTACTATGCGGCAATAACTAAAAGAGCTGTTCTGTCAGTGGGAAAGGCTGAAGAGGTCTCAGTTGCATGCGAAAGCCAATGATAAAAGCACACTCACAGGCCACAGCAGGCACTTACGAATTAACTATTTCTTCTTCTATGTCATGTGGAGTATACATGAAGGTTCAAGAGACTCAGGAACAGTTTAAGAAGCTAGATTAAGAATATACTTCATCACTTTTTCCTGAAATGATTGATTCTACAGCTTTTGTGATTCAGTTTGCTTAGGTATGTTTGATTGTCTTGAAGTTGACATACATTTCATCACTTAATAATACAGCCAGTTTTCTGTATGCGAAAGGAGTCGCCAAAAGTCCCCTACGGGTGATGAACGAAAGGTAATTGATGCCTAATAGTAAGGAATATACGTAAAATTAAGAAGACTGACCTGCGTTGTTCTTAACAATGCCCTGAGATCAGTATTCTCTTGCATGAGTTCCTGGTTTTTGGCTTCATAAGCATCAACCTGCAGAAGTTAAAAACAAAAAAGCAAGCCAATGTTCATTCCACCATGAGTCCATGAGAGCACTCGAGGAAGGTACCAAAATGAGAATTTTGATCACCACAGTAAAGTCATTTCACATACAATCTTCTTGTAGAAGTCATTATCTGTCTTCTTTCCGTTCCAAGTCCCTCGTTGCCTCCCTTCTTTCTGCATATACAAGCGAACGAAATGTTAAATTTAGGCATAAAATATTAAAATGTACTCAAGTTTTAAAAAAAAAAAAATCATCCGACAGAATGGGACTTTGGGCTCAGACCTGCAAGAGGTTCATTATCTCCATGCCAGACTTAGATTCCTTTTTCTTCTCATTCACAAGTTGGTTAAGTCTCTCCTGCGAACGTCACAAAACAATATCAGTTTTCCATCCAAAACACACTAGTTTGCCGAACTTAATTGCATTTCACCTAGCGCATAATATGTACCTGAAGTTTTATGTACTCTTTTTCCTTTTTCTTCATTTCATGTAATTGCTGAACTTTCACTTGCTGTTATAGGACACAAACAACAAAAACGCTGTCAAAATATAAATTTTGATTAAGAGAAGAATGCCTAGTAGAAAAGGACGGTCCAGCTAGACATGGAAATCTAACCTGATGTCCGATCACCATTCTTTGAAATTCATCTCTCTCCTGTTGCAACTTCTCAACTTGAGTTTTGAGAGCAGCTTTGGCTTTAGCTTCCTAAAGAGAGAAAAATTTAAAACAGCAATACAGGAGAGGGGATATAACATTCATCATCACTACCAATCACAGTAAAAACAGCCAAACCACCCCAGTCATGAATAGCTACACTAACAAGCATTATTGGCGTTGCAATTTTAGACCTATTACTACTTAAATGAGCAACGCGCCAAACCTGGTATCAAAATGTGGAGGTATTGAAGCATATTATGGTAAATTACAATATCGCGCAAAAAACTTATATATTGAGTATTTGATAGCTTGGATATACCATATAAAACGGGTGGTAGTCACATGCAATTAATTTGTTAAATTTTTCCTTGTTCTATATTTTTTCTTTCAAGAGTTAGAATCCTGGTAAAGGCTAATCGTGCCAGAAGTACCCCCAAGAGATTAAAAAAAAAAAAAAAAAAATCATGTATAAGATGCAAGCTCAGTTAATTGAAGTACTAAAAAAAGAGAATTTAAAAAAAGAAAAAGGAAAGCGAGTTTTGCATATTAGTCTCAAACCATAGTAAAAACCATTAGATGTTATGAAAATATCTAACCGTTCGAGTAATTGTTGCTATCTCTTTATCTTTGGTCACTAACAGCGATTCAAGCCTCTCAACCTTGGCCTCCAACCTTGTTATGTCTGAATTGAGCCTATAACGGAAACAAACTAGTAAGAAAACACCAATAAGCAGAGATATTATTCTTATGACAGGAAATCTACATTACTTCCACACTTAATTTTGAATGTGTATTGCGTGTCTGACACTCCGACAATCTGACACAACTCGATGCTTTGACGCATCATTTTAGACCAAGACCGTGAAATTTTACCACAAATACACATGTCAATGATACAGCATGTTGCATCTAACACATGCAACCGAGTCCAATTAACATGCCACGAAGTAACAAATCATTGAAGAAGCATATGCCAGAGTTCAAGCACCGAGCAAAAGGAAGTTGCCAAAAATACATCAATTAAAAATTAATCAAGCAGTTATTCAATTTTGCACAAATTAAGGATCAAATATGAGGGTTTATGTTAACCATCCCCAAATCATTTCAAGACTATATCAAATCTATCTTGTAGTCAATGTCATAGTCCCACACACCAAGGAAAGCTTGATAATCCATGCTTTCACATGCTGTCAATTGTTATTATGGACAATGCCATCTACAACGGCCTACTTCATCGCATAATTTCGATTAGCTAAGAGCATCCTTGTACACTCGTAAGCCCCAAAAGATAGCAGAAAATTTACTTAAGTAATAAAAAGAAGGGAAAAGTATTACTATGCAGAGATGGAGAGTAGTTCAAACTATCTTGCGCTTGCAATATTAGATCCATATAAAAAAGAAATTGAAGAGATATGTGCACGCTTGCAAGGTCACCTAGAGATAATGAATACTTGACAGTTTAAAGCACAGACAAGGCAAAATGATAGCTAGCAGGCAAGCAGCTGACCAGCACCCCATGCTGATACTTTACCATGACTCAAGAAGCTCACAGTCGACGAACAAGTTAATGAATAAACTCTTCTATGATTATCGTACAATCAAGAGTAACAACTTTAACTCAAATTCTTAATGGCTCTATTCCTGAGGACTAGCTTTTCGAGCAACTACAGGAGCAATTAGATTATTGGAATAACCAACCAAAATTGAGCTCATACTAGTAAACCTACGCTTCTTTAGCCAACTAGCATTTTTCAGCAACTCAAATTCAGTTCTGCCTGATCCAGAGCAGAAATATTTCGTCGATAATTGAAAGGAAAATCACATTTTGGAAAACCACACCGAAAAGGCATTATCTTGAGAAACATACTGCCGCTAGACTTATAAGCAGATCACGGAACTCTATCGATCAGCTACCAAAATTAAACCCGCATTGCAACATTTATCGAAGAAACTAGGAAATCAACTGCAAGGAAGTCGAGAAGACATACCGCTGTCTCTGGTCATTAGTAGACTCTCGAAATTCAATATCTCGTTGTCTTTGCTGTAACAGCGAGTATACGCAATTACAAGTCCGAGCAATCGAAACCTAGAATTCAACAAATCAAATTCAATTATTAACTCGCATAAAGCACATTCAGTTGACTAACACAACAAATATATTTGAGATAAACGTACAGGATCAGTGGCGAAGAGATCAAGCGAAGCTGAAAATCCAAAAGTAACTAGAGTTTGATTGAGATACTTGATACAATGCTCCAAATTATCAACATCAGCGAAGTTCAATTCACTATCAAACATCCAAAAAATTTAAAAAAATTGTACAATAAAATTTAAAAAATTGACGAAAAAGATGAATTTGGATAATTGGACGCTAACTAACCTCATTGCGAAACCGGAGGAAAGCGGAGTCTGCAGAAAAAAAGAGGGATGGATTAGAGAGGAAATGAGAAAAGAGGGGGGAAATTAGGGTTAGGGAAGAGAGAGAAAGTAGATACAGGGGAAATGGAGAAGTCAGAAGAATCGGATGAGCGCATTGTTGAATGCTAAGTACTTGAGATTATGTCAATTTTCGAGGTAATTTGGACAGATTCAAAAATAGGGACTAGGGAGTAGTGATTAGTGAGGAATACTGAGGATAGATGGAAGAAAGGTAGCTGTGAATTGTGAGAGTGAGGAGAGAGGGAGTAGAGTTTTGGTTTGTTTGAAAATGTGGGGAGGGGAAGTTAAATGATGTTATTAAGAAGAAATGATGAAGATGATTGTGTTGTTTAACGGAATCAACGGGTTGCACTTGCTATTATTTTGAATCACGTTAGGGGGGTGCTTTAATTTTGGATTTCGGGGGGTTACCAATCTTTTTTTTTCCATTTTTATGATGAGGGAACAGCCGTTATTTTTAGTTTATACGGGTAAACTTTCGTATATATGTGATACGAAGTAGCATGCAAATTATATGCACCAGTCATCAGGTTAGTCACCGAGGGTGACAGGATCGAAATCTTGAAGGCATAGTCTCAAGTTATAAATAACCTCCCCAAGATTATTATTCGCTTAGGCGTTACCATTCTTATAGCTATGCACCTTGTATTCACGAAAACAAAAATATAAGTACAAAATACTAGTAAAGAAGCTGATACAATTTTGGTTGGCAATAGCAAGAAGGAGGGTCGAACTCGGGTCTCCTCAATAGACAAGCAAATCACAGCATAGGAGTCCTAATCATACTAGATAAATGAGTCGAGTAGTCGGGTTCGACTAGGATGCAAGCTAGCTGGTAGTTAGTTAATTAAAATAAAGATGATTTCCATCATCCGTAGGAGTACTTGATTAAAATAATGACGATTTCTATCGTCAGTAGAATTGCCTTAAGCGTAGGACAGTAGGAGTATTATTTCCATTAGAATTATTCATTATTATTCTATCGTCAGTAGAATTGCCTTAAGCGTAGGACAGTAGGAGTATTATTTCCATTAGAATTATTCATTATTATTAGTATAAATAGCTTACGTTTTATTAGGAATTAATTCATTGAAGTTTAGAATAAAATTCAAAAAATCGATCAAGGTTGATCACAAATTTCCAGGTTTGAACGGTTAATTTCAAATCTCGTTTTGAATAAAGATCGGCGTCTTTATTCCAAACACTCATTGACTCGAATCTAGGCGGATTTTAGTCAAATATCCCCCGAGATACAACTCTGTCCCTTCGTGAATCAAGGTGCAAGTTCGACTCTCACTCCCAACAACGTTTGTTGTTTATAATCGCTTCCGTACTTAGATCATCAGTGGTATCAGAGCTTTGGCTCCTGATCCTCTGTCACTATGGACGGTTACGACGAAGATAATCTAGTCAATAGAATTCGAGAAGTGTTGCGAACTCTGCCCGAGAGTGCTGGACGAATGCAGCCTCGCCGTGTGTTGCAGTAGGACGAATTCAAGATCACCGAATTACCTGAATTCGGAGGAAGCACAGATTCGGAGGACTATCTCGACTTGGAAAGGAAAATCGAACGGATGTTCGAATTTAAGGAGATAGATGACGAGAAGAGGTGCAAGTATGCGATTCTAAAGCTCAATAGAAACGCATTCTTATGGTACGAGAATCTTAAGGCGGATCATGCTCGGGAAGATAAAGAAAATATTAATTCTTGGGAGTCACTCAAGCGCAAACTACGCAAGAGGTATGTCCCAAACAATTATAGGATTGATTTATTCCGTAAATCCGCAGAATTAATGCAAGGGAGTATGAGTATTGCGGAGTATATTACAGAATTCGAAAAGCTCGCTATGTTGTGTGAAGTCGATGAAATAGAAGAACAGAAGATGGCGCGATTCTGTCGAGGTTTAAACCGTTCTATTGCTAACGTTGTCGATTTGCGGAACTACTCATCCTTTGATATGCTTTGTAATTTAAGTTTGAGAATTGAAGCCCAATCAAAGACCAGCAGTAACCAGTCCAGCAACACTCCACAATTTCTTCCGTGGAACAGACACGAAGCACCCGAAATTGCAACTGGTTCCAGTAGTACGAACTTGAAATCTTCAATTAATCCAAATCCTCCGTTGAAAGACAAACAAGTTGTCGTGTCCCAAGAGCAAAATTTATCCAAAGTGCGTTGCTTTAAGGGCCGGGGATTCGGTCATTACAAGCATTGTTGTCCGAATAAGAGAATTGTCACGCTAAGGGAAGCTAATTCTTATCGAAATGAATTGAGTGATGAGCATGTCGGAGAAGAAGGTTTATTTTGCACAAATGAAGAAAGCATCCAGGAGGATAATGAGGTTATTTTCGATGCCCCTGTTTATGACACTACACTTGTCTTGCGTCGTACTTTGCAGGCCAAAACCGAGCCTATTGTGACCGAGCAGAGGGACCAACTCTTTCACACCAAGTGTCAAGTCGGGGATAAATGGTGCAACGTGATTGTTGATGGTGTAAGTTGTACAAATGCAGCTTCTAGTGAGATGGTTTCGAAGCTAGCATTGCAAGCCACGGCTCATCCCGAGCCTTATGCATTGCATTAGTTAAACGATGGTAAAAAGGTGCAAGTTTCAAAGCAGGTCCTTGTGTGCTTTGCGATGGGTCCTTATAAAGATGAAGTCTTATGTGATGTGGTTCCCATGAATGCTTGTCACATTCTTTTGGGGCGTCCTTGACAGTATGATCGAGATGTAGTGCATAGAGGAAGGAGCAATGACTAGGAATTGCTGGATAGGGGGAAAAGGATCGTTCTAAAGCCTATGTCATTCGAGGCTACAAATACTATGCGTTATGTTTGTAAGAAAAACTCGAGTCTCACCATGTTAGCAATGGAAAGCAAGCTTGAAAAGGATCTTGGCAAGGATGAGTTATGGAGCAGCTACATTGATTCCTCAATTGATTTCAATCGACCGCCTGTCTTTGACGACTATGGAGTTGAGGAAACGGCGGAGACTGATTCAAAGGCACCGTGTTTCTCACCAACTCTTGGTATCGGGTTAGGACTTCTTGGTTATGGCTATGAATACCTTGTTAATCCTAAGAAGTTTCAAGAACATTCACATTGTCATTTGTTCGATTGGGCAGCAGCTAAGGAGGAATTGTCATGTTCATTTTGTTTGATCGACAATGAGGTTCGTGATAAATTATCTATGCTTGTGCACGGAGGGTGGTGGGGTGGATGGCACAAGAGGATTCTGAAATAAAGGAAAAGGAACGAGGCGTAGCTTGGCATAAAGGGTGATTTGTTCTTGTATGCGGATTTGTTGCCAATGTTCGCTTGTTTGCTGGTTGTATTAGTCTTTGATCCGGTGGGTTGAGTCTTTAAGAATTGAGGACAATTCCTTCTCAAGAGGGAGGGAATGATACAATTTTGGTTGGTAATAGCAAGAAGGAGAGTCGAACTCGGGTCTCCTCAATAGACAAGCAAATCACAGTATAGGAGTCCTAATCATACTAGATAAATGAGTCGGGTAGTCGGGTTCGACTAGGTTGCAAGCTAGCTGGTAGTTAGTTAATTAAAATAAAGATGATTTCCATCATCCGTAGGAGTACTTGATTAAAATAATGATGATTTCTATCGTCAGTAGAATTACCTTAAGCGTAGGACAGTAGGAGTATTATTTCCATTAGAATTATTCATTATTATTAGTATAAATAGCTTACGTTGTATTAGGAATTAATTCATTGAAGTTTAGAATAAAATTCAGAAAATCGATCAAGGTTGATCACAAATTTCCAGGTTTGAACGGTTAATTTCAAATATCGTTTTGAATAAAGATCGGCGTCTTTATTCCAAACACTCATTGACTCGAACCTAGGTGAATTTTAGTCAAATATCCCCCGAGATACAACTCTGTCCCTTCGTGAATCAAGGTGCAAGTTCGACTCTCACTCCCAACGACATTTGTTGTTTACAATCGCTTCCATACTCAAGTCATAAGCACTACTTTTTTGGAGTCAATTTTTGTGATTAATGGATCGCGAACACCATTGATGTTGCTCTTCAAGACAACATCTATTACGTCAAAGAAGATGGCTTCTTATGGTCTGACTTATGAAGGACCTAAGATGTCGACTGTAAGTGACAAATGAGACCCGTAAATTGATGTTCCTGAACATGAACAGTCGTCCCTTGACGAAAACATGCTGAAACCGAAGAAAGTACTCGATCGACTCATTTCAGGTGGTCGATCGAGAGGAATTGCGAAGGAAGATGCTCGATCGAATGGTTATATTGTTCGATCGAGTACTGTAGAAAAAGGAGATTTCGATCGAGTGGATGGTAGTTCTCGACCGAGTGAAATTGTTGATGAAAGTGCTCGATCGAACGGAAATAGTGGTTGATCGAGTAGAAATGATGCTGATCGTGTTGATTCTTTGGCAAAAAGAAATGAAGGTTTTGAAATTCCCATCACGGTCCCTTTCCCGAGGCGATTGCAGAATAGGAAGGCTGAACAACAGTTCGGTAAATTTGCTCATATTTTGAAGAGCCTTCACGTCAACGTTCCATTCACCGAATTGTTCACCCAGGTACCCTCTTACATGAAATTTATGAAAGAAATATTAACGCGTAGCAGGCATATAAATGATCATGAAACGGTAGCCTTGACTGAAGTGGGCACTGCCCTAATTCAGAATAAGACACCACCCAAACAGTCTGACCCGGGTAGCTTTTCTATTCCATGCCATATAGGGACCCATTTAATTGACAATGCATTATGTGATTTTGGAGCTAGCGTGAGTGTCTTACCGTTGTCTCTCGCTAAGAGACTTGGTTTGACCAAATTTCACTGTACCAACATGACTGTGCAGATGGCCGACCGTACTTTATCACGGCCCCTAGGTGTCTTAGAGGACATACCTGTAAAGATCGGGAAATTCTTTATTCTCGTTGACTTTATAGTCTTAGACATCCCGAAGACTCTTACACTCCTATCATATTAGGACGACAATTTTTATTTACTGCTCGCGCAGTGATAGATGTCGGGGGGAAGACTCTTACTTTTCAGGTAGGTGATGAGGAGCTGATTTTCTATCAGTCCAATGTTCATAGGGCCCCTATGCAGGTTCAATCTTGCAATGCACTACCCTCTATAGACCCTGACACAGATTCTCCAACTGATAATATTGAATCATGTGCTGCGATTTTAATACCTTCGCCTCAGACTGAGAGCAATATGGAGGAACATTATGTTGTTTCCACTGTTGCAGGTATAAACAGAGTGGATATTGGAGATTCCGTCGGTAAAAGTACAGTGAAAGCCAAGCTCAATGCCAAAGAAGATGCTAAGGAAAAAGATGACGCCGAAAAGAAAGACAAAGGAAAGAAGAAAGTAAAGGCGTATGTGGACGCGAACTATTCTTCTTCAACCAATTGAAGCTCATGGTGATCCAAGAGGATGGTCCGCGATGCTGAAGGGACCTCATCCAGTCAGAAGCCCTCTTTTGGGTTGTTGAAGTGTTTCGGACGATAAACGGGAAATGTCCCATTGTAAAAACTTTGTAATTGGGTTTTTGTTAGACTTTTTATTTGCTTTTTAGACAATAGCGTAGTTAGTTTATATCATAAGACCGAATATAAACTGCGTGTTGTGATTTTGGTATTTTCGGGAAGTATTTTCCTGTGTTTTTATGCAGGTTTGGGGAAGATATTTACATTGGGATGCGTGCCAAAGGAAAATATCCCGGATCGAGTACTTTTTGTACTCGATCGAGCAGAATGCCCAGGTAAAGCCTTCGATCGAGTAAACTAGAGTACTCCATCAAAATGCCCAAATTGAAGGTTCCTCGATCGAGTTATCCTGTACTCGATCGAGAAGAAATGAGGAGCAAAAGTC
This sequence comes from Silene latifolia, assembly GCF_048544455.1. NCBI lineage: Eukaryota > Viridiplantae > Streptophyta > Magnoliopsida > Caryophyllales > Caryophyllaceae > Silene > Silene latifolia. The sequence continues at coordinate 102,432,647 of NC_133532.1, read as the reverse complement.
CTCGATCGAAAACTTTGTTGTGTTCGATCGAGTAGGATTCAAAGAGGAGAAATAAGTCTTCGATCGAGCAATTTCAAAGTCCTCGATCGAACAGAATAGAGAAGAAAGCTCTCGATCGAGTGGTTTCAAATCACTCGATCGAGTGACAATGCTGATAATACGCAAGGGAGTAACTTTCTCCCTTATTCTATTTCATTTCTTCTTCTTCCTTTCTCCTATATTTGCGATAAACCCCATTAAAATCCTCCAAATCCTCCATTTTTCTTCCCATTTTACCAAATCAATTACCCACAAATTGTTCTTTGCAATAATCTTGACCATTGCCCTCTAAATCCCCCTTGAAACTTCGCGTTTTTATTGGGTTTTTGCTGCGATTAGGGTTTGCGAAAATCGGCTGTTCATCCGATTGTTTTGTGCTTTTCTATTGATTTTAATTGCAATTATTCTTGGGTAATCAGTCATGTAAGTCCTCTTCCCTATTCTCTATTGTTTAATTGCATTCTTTGTCTTTAATTGTGCAATTAGGGTTTCGAATTTTTTGAAATTTAGGGAAAATCGTCTTGTTGCTGGGTTGTTTTCTGATTTTAGGACTTACTTTGATTAATAGGATGGATAGTAGTGTTTCCGCCTCTAGTTCTACTACTGCTCCGTCTACCTCTGAGACGGTGGTCCCTGCTGTCACCACCGTCACCAGCCCTCTTTATTATCGCTTTGTTACTCCCGCTATTATAGCTGCTTGCTCTCATCATCATTACTACTACTATCAGCTGACCGTCCTTGGTGTCGACCCCTGCTGTGTCGACACCCTCTGTCACAGTTACATCGTCTGCGCTTGTACCTCGACCAGTTTCTGGCCGCGCTCGTAGTCTTGCTGCTTCTGCCCTAGCTGCTGCCGCTGCCTCAGGTTCATAAGGACGGGGACGGGCAGTGGGTTCCACAGCTACTGCGCGCATGGCCGCCAGGTTTGTAGCTGATGATTCTTTGGATCCTGTACAAGAATATTCCGAGGTACGCTTCATTAACCCACTTCACCGTAAGCATTTTTTGCATTTGATGGACTGTGACATTACATCTACTAGATTTTTGTGTCGTTCTTCATTGGACAAATTGGGGATTTTAGAACCCGTGGCTGAACTATTAAACTGGACTAGGATGACTGGTTTGACCACGATGAGAGCGCTCACATATGAGCAAGTGACCCTAGAGTTCTTTAGCTCTTTTACTTTCTCATCTGCTGCCTATGACACTGACCCGGGGAGTTCTTGTATTTCATTTCGACTGTTTAACCAGACCTTTACTTGGACCTTAGCTGAGTTTGGGAAGAGGTTAGGTTTGACTTGTCACGACCCTCAGGATGCTCCTAGGAAGCTCCTGTCTTTACTTTGGCCCACTTTAGTACAGACTCCCTACGACCAGAGGAAGGTGGCTCACGTCCATCTTTCCCCAGCCCGTTACTTTCTTCGTCTCCTCGGGGAGACGATCTTTGGCCGCCACGAGCCTAACAACGTTGAGTCGTCTATTTTAGGGGGCTATTTGAACATTGATAGCGTTGGCCCCTATGTTCTTAACATTGCTTATCTGACAGCTCAACATTTTAGCGTTGTCGGGCAGAAGAAGAAGGGCACGATTTCCTGTGGTGGGTTAGCCTCTTACATTGCATGTGGCCTCTTCACTGACTTCCCCCGTGGCCTGACACATGTAGATAATAATGTGTACATTGACATTAACGCTATGTTGGTGATGTTTTGGCTAGCGAAGGACCAACGGATTTGGAAGATTAGTGGTTCCGAGTCTGTGACCTTACCCTTTCCCGACCTACCCCGTCTTTCACCTTTGACCACTGTGCCGGGTAGTTTGCCTCCACCTCCACCTTCTTACCTCCTTACACTTGCTCCTTCCATTTCTTCTGCTTCTAAGAAGCAGAAGCGACCTGAGACCTAAGAGGGGTCCACACCGACTCAGGCTAGGCAGACCTCCACGTCCACGCCTACGCCTACGCCTATACCGACCCCTATCCCTACTTCTTCTGTTCCTCAGCCGGATTTGCCGGCTAACTTTGTTCCTCCTCCACCCTTTAAGGCACCCGAGGTCATGGACCAAGGGCGTCGTGATGGTTTGCTACTTGAGATGTGCAGGAGAGTTGCTCGTATAGACCAGGATCAGGCATTTGCCTTGTTCCCTCTATATGAGTACCACATGCCAAGAGGATGTCCCGTTCCAGACGACTGGCCACACCCTTCTTTCTACCGGTACCCGGCAGAGGGGTACCCACAGGCGGCCACAGCCGGAGAGCGAGGCAGACACAGCTGAGCAGAAGGAGAGAGCTCGAGTTGACGAGAGGAGGAGACGGGAGCAGGAGCGAGACCCCGACTACACGGTGGTTGGTGAGGAGAAGGAGTGTGACACCCTTATATAAAGCGTTAATTAAACATGTAAATTCTACAGAAAAACTGACAGTATATGTTTGTAATTGGTTCAACTAGACAAAACCTGTAATTTTTAAAACTTTTCTAAACCAATCACAATCATTTCCAAGAGGAGGGTGCCAAAACCTGCAATTGCTAACAAACTAATTTACATAACTATGCTAAAGCTGCGAGAATAAAGTGATACAACCCAAAGAAAAAGAGGGAGACATATGTCCCTTCAAAATATAAACACAACCAAAAGATTAAAGGTGTACTACAAAAATAGCCAAACTAAGTCCAAGGTTCTTTTGCTCACTAGCTCGTCCGTGTACCCCATCTAATCATCATCAACCTGTCAAACGCATTTTATACAAACACGAAAGCCACAATTCAGTAGGGAGTAACTTCGAGTCCTCCCAGCCACGAAATATCATATTTAATGTAACATGTAAACAACATGATAAATAATTTAATTATCAAGTATTCTAACATACGACCACTAAACTGACCAAATTAAATTATCATGTGAAACATATAACAAATAGTAATCCAAACTTTATCAATTGTAACCGGCTTACATCTCACCTATTACAATTCATAAAATCACCATACAAGAAAGGGCAATATATCAAAGACAGGCATAAGTTCTTAGTGCGGTCAATAGTCACTCTGTAACTCGAGTCTATACCACGAGGTAGGGAAGGTAATCGAACCGGTATCTTGGCTCAGAGGTTCTATCAAAACATGGCCAAGACACAACACAACCCTTGCCTAAAATCTGCGCAGACCTAGACATGCGGATACACACCACCGCACCCAAGACCCACAATTTTTCTAAAACAAAGTGAGTACCCTAAGGAGTCCACCAAAGGGTTGGCTAGTACTTAAGCTGACCACTTACTATCAAAATAAGTAATGAGGTCATGCCCCAACTTGGATATAATCCCACCAAGTCAGGAACACAAAGGCTATTAAGCAGTGAACATATACTCGTCAAAGACTATAAAGACCTATCTATGACAAACACAACAACCTGCAAAAAGTATTTAATACCAATACCATTTCTAGCAATATTAACAATATTAAAGGTTTCAGGGAATCTAGGGCCGTTTCTACAATATAAGAAACTATTAAATTCAACCCACAACACATGTGAACTAAAACTTAATAAATGGCCTAAAACAAGAAAAAGGCCGATTATCCAATTCATATAAAATTTCATCCAACCGAATTTTTACCCGCAACCCCAATCCTGCGCGCATGTGCACGGGTTAAATTGCGGTGACCAATCACACAATTGATCGACATCGATTGATCAAAGGGACCAAGGCTCAGTTTTCGGCATAATCATCCAAACATTACAATTATCGCTATAAAATTCATTTTGAGCTTATTCACCACAATTTCATTTTATAACCTATTCTAACATGTGTCAACTACCAAAATAAACATAATTTTTACTACTAATATGATTCATTTCAAAAGATTACCCATTTGTTACTTATACTAATTATAACATTATTAAACCCGAAATGACAAATAATGCATGAAAAACCGCGAAACAAGCAGCGGGATGACCCGGGCCAGCCGTGGGCCTGCCGTGGGCCTGCACGGGCCTGCCGGGCCTGCTGGCCGCCACCCCCAACCCTCCATTTCTCCATTTTTGTTCAGTTTAACATCGTCTGAAGCATCAATTAATCATTCCTATACTAATATGTTAACTTAAACTAACAAAAGACATGAATTAGACATGCATTTAACCCATATTATCATGTGACATAAACTACTCAAATAAAAATCACCAAAATCATACAAAAAGCAAAGAATGTGACGATTATTCGTCGAGTAACTCGAAATATGTTACCTTTAGCAACAAAATGAGCAACTAGCACCTTGAACCCAAACCCTAACCTGCCAACTAACCACTATCTTCAACAATATACGAGTCCCCAAACTCGTCTTCCAAATCTTCACCTAAATAAACAATAAAAACACAACAATAAGCACAAAAATCGAAATATGCCCAAATTCGTCTTAAATCAACATCAAGAAAACTGAAATTAAAACATACTAGGATGTAGATCTTGAAGAGAGGATTCCGAAAATATAAATTTTGTGAAAATCGGACTAGAAACGAGTGAGTTATGGTGAAATTTAGCTTAAAATCTTAGGTTTTTGTATGATATGGTGTTTTTATGTTTGGAAAATGTAAGAATGTTCAAGGAGGTCTAGTTGGAAAAGAAAAATCAGAATGATAGGAGGGAGAGGGAGGTGCCGTGGAAAGGAGAGGAAGGGAGCGGGTTTTAGGCGGGATTTCATGAGTCGGGTTTGGCTCGTTACGACGATAATTAGAACCGCTTGTCAATTGCAAATTCCGACAAGACCAAAGTTCTTAAACACGAGATTACAAGAAAATTGAGTATTCATATGACCCATTTCCAAAATCGTTTGCCCAATTTTCAAAAGAGTCGTCATTTTTCCCCGATATGCCCTTATTTCGAAATAAAAAGTTTTTACACGGTTTAAACTATTTTTAAACATTTCGAAACTATCAAAATAAATACTTTTCTTCAAAATATAATAAAATTATATTTCTTTGAATTATTATTACTTCAAATACATTAATATCAAATTTTACTTGATTAATAAATTACTTCCGCAAAATAATAATGGTTCGAAATTACGGGGTGTTACAAGGAGGGTGACGAGTAGCTACTGGTCTACTCACTTCCCCAGTTTTCTGGTTGGTTTGAGGAAGTTCGCTTATTTTGTAAGTATTTTTGCTTTCTTTATTTTTTATCTCCATTTATTTATTTATTCATTCATTTATTGGTTGTATTTATCCCGTTCCCCGTATATATACTGCTGGTGTATGCTGGCGGACAACGAGGGCGTTGTCCGTTTTGGTTTGGGGAAGGTATTACATCCTTTGAGTCTACATTTGCATTTGTTTGCATTCACGTTTATTTTCTGCTTGCATTGTATTTTAATTTCAAAAAATCACAAAAAAAATAGAAAAATTCAAAAATATTTCACGTTTATTTTTGCATATAGGTCGAGTCGGAACGGTAGATCTCTGTGATGATTTTGCACTGTAACTTGTCATTTCACTTAAGCCTTGCGTCAGATTGACATTCTATTAGCTTTGTCACTCGCATAGTCTACGAGTTAATGTTAAAAATACAACTGAACAAATAGATTTGACCTGATAATTTTGGCAAACTACTTATAATTTCTAAAGTTTTAGAGCCGTATAACCGGTATCATTTATGACCAGTTCATGTAGGAATTGAGAGTAGTATACTCCTTGCATAACATGTTCATCAATTTGTACTTTTACGAAATTTGATTTCTTTTCGCTTGCATACATTCGGGTTTGTGGTCGGTATCACATGCAGGGAGGCGCTTGCAATTTTCCCTTTCTTTCATTTTCACCCATTTAGCTCCACATTAGCCAAACTTAGCCTTTTTGACCCAATACTACACCCAAATTAAGCCTTGCCTATCAAGCTAGTTTAGTGTATTTTTGCGGTATATTTTCCATTGATGCGAGTTGGGTTGTTTTATATTGTATGGAGTTGGTAGAAAAGAAAAGAAAGGAGGATATGTTGGAATTGGAAGAAAAAGAATTGAAATGAAAAATGAAAAAAAAAAGGAAGAAAAGATGTGGGCGGGAAAATGAGAAAAGAATTAGAAAAGAAAAAAAAAGAGAAAAAGAAAAAACAGACCGTGTAAAAAAGGGAAGTTTGTGTTTGAGACGGTCTTACTCCTATGCTTTACTTATATCTTTTGAGGAGTTGTTATGTTGGTTAGTGAGTTTTGTGCCATTTGAAGGGCATATGTGCTTAATTTTCTAATCGGCTGAGAATCGGATTTGCTTAGTATGGTTTTGTTTAGGTGCTAGCTTGACGCTTTACCTCCACTTATTCCATAACTGTTTTGCCTTTTCTTACCCGTTGCCTCACTAAACTATAACTTTTGTAAGCCCTCGGCTGTGACGGACACTGTTTGTTTGGAATGTATGTATGGTGATTAGAATTGTCTATCATTTTTGTTACAAGCATGTTTATGTGGGTCGTAGTTTAGGTGAGTGACTATTTTCTCTTATTCTCTTACACTTTTATACTTACCCTTTGCTTCATGAGAGAAGAGTGACCCGTGAGAGTCCAATTTTAAAGGTCCTGCAAGGTTTACAGTTCAGCTTATTTATAGACATCATACAACTCATTTGCGCTTGACTATTGTAACTATAAATGTAAGTTTTGTTTGCATTAAACGGTTTAAGTGGACAAGTTATAGCTAGCTCTAAGTTTTCATTTCCGTTCCATTAGTTTGCATTTAGTTTACTCGAGGACGAGTAAAGGTTCGGTTTGGGGAGATTTGATACGTGCAATTTATATAGTCTTTTTGACCTCTTATTGCATGCATTTCTATATCAGTCTTGTTGTTTTGTATTGCAAAATGCCCCGAATAGGCTACTTTGGTTTGTTTTGCCTTATTTACAAGAACGGACCTCAAAGTGGTGAAATCGTGCCTTATTCAATCCTCTTATCATGCAATTATGGAGATGGAGGATTTAGAGCGGAAGTGCCGTGCCTCGGAAAGCGTGAAGGAGGTCCTTGGAAGCTGACCAAACGAGAACAAGCTGTTTTCAGTTGCTGAGTACTCGATCAAGAGCCCTTTTACTCGATCGAGTGGTTTTGACAGTTGCTGGAGTTCGATCGAGTCTCTGCTGAGCTCGATCGAAGTGGGCTAAATTAGAGGTCCTCGATCGAACGTGCTTCTTGTTCGATCGAGAGGATTTGCTGAAGAACTGCTCGATCGAGAGGAATGAAATGCCTCGATCGAGAGGTTTGCTTAATTACACGGGATTTTTATTCCGTGATTATCTTTGTTTAGTTAATAAACGCTTCCCTATATAAGGTGAAGACGTCATTAGGTTAAACAGACCATTTACATATACTTTACACTCTATTATTCTTAATTACTCTCTTAAGCAGACTTCTCTTTTCTCCTTTGCTACGTTACTTTGTCTTATTCCGGATCTCAATTTGTAATCTCTCTTTACTCTTACTCTTAATTTAATTCCTCTTAATTGCTTGTTCCTTAATTTCTGATTAATCATTGTTATTAATTTATGCAATATTGTTCCTTTAATCTCTGTTAGGTTCATATACATATTATTAGACTCTTCTAATAGTGAACTAATTAACATTTTATTATGAGTTCTTTAGATCTAGTGCATGCATAACTAAATAAGAGATAAAATGAGAAAACAATGGTCCTTACACTGTTGTTTTCGGATTTTGGGCACAAGTAAGGTCTCCAACCTTCACTTGTTCTTGAGCTTAAATGTCAATGGAATATCCTCCAACCTTGGTCTCAAAGTAGAAACCCTCCTCAAGAGATGCACCCAAGATTATCCCTTATCACTACTAAATAATATTTGCTAGATGTTTATTTAGTAGTCTACCTTAAAAATGACTACTAATACTCATATATTACATTAATAATATTAGTAGTATTATGAACAATTTGGATCAAAACTTCTCAAGTTTTAGAGAAAGATAGATGAATATTAGAGAGAGGGTTTTTGTTTGCATCTTAGAGAGAATAAGAATGAAGAAAAAAATAAGAACAAAAAGTGTTCTCCATCCTCTCAAAATTCCGGCCATGATGCTCTTTTAGAGCATTTTTGGTCTTCTCAAAATCACATGCAAAATAGTGTAGGTAGTAGGCTTTAGTAAAGTATTGTCATAAGTTGTTGGAGTATATTTCCAACAACTAAATGACAAAACCAAAACTCTAGCATGCTCATGTTTTGGACGGTACACATTGGTGTATATGGGTCCATTTTTGTCTTATAATATTTGTCCACTACTACAAAACTCGTTATCCACATCGGACATTTTGGTATATGGACATCGGATACACACCCGATGTAGAGTTTGGTCATGTCCATTGTGGATTAATGTACATCGGATTTTAAACCGATGTCCATTAAAATTTGCACAACGGATTTCTATATATTTGATGTCCATATATATTAATATACATCGGTGTATAGTTATAATCGGATGTCTTTTAGTATTATGTACATCAGTGTACTAATAAAACCGTTGTCCTTTTTCTTGCCATTTTTTTTTTAAAAATTGGAATTTCTAATTCTAAAACAAGCCATTCATAGATCTGCAGACTTATCAAAACATAGGCCATTGTTGTCAAAGATGAGCACATGATCCCAAATGCAAGGTAATTCCATAATTAACAACAAATATCGTCATACAAGCAAGCGATTATACAAAGACAATTATTAAAGATCTACCCTAAACTTATAACATGACTTGATCTTAAAAAGAAAAAAATAGGCCGAAGAGGCAAGAGTACTTGCCGCCACCAAATTAGCTTCTTGACAGCAGAGATCGGCTCATCTCCAATTGCACACATGTGGAACCTCATCCCCCAATACACACATGTGGAACCGGCATAAATAGTGTAGATTCACCGTCATTAGTTGAGATCCTATGTAAGTCACCAATAAGAAGGCATAATCAACATTAATACGTCACAATTGTGGGTAAACAAATTAAACTCAAGAATTAATACATCAAACAAAAATTGCTAAAATGAATTATCACCCAAAATCAGAGGTGACAAAAACTTATGATTTACCCATAAACCCACAGAGAAATTAATCCAAATAAAACGAGGAACTTACATAATCATAGTAGAAGCGACATTAAACTGATGCTTTCAGCTGTGTGACCTCCTGGATAACCCATACTCTTCAGCAGCCAGGACTCAAAAACTCCTAAAATAAAACTGTTAAAATAGAAAGAGAATCAAGATCAGGAACAAGAGGTTCATAATCATTCAGCAGTCATATACAAAATGACTTTTCAGCACTCAAGCCAACCAGCCAGTAATTTTCATATGCCTTCTTAACTTTGTTAGCACTGCAAAATCATAACTTTGCTAGCACTGCAAAATCAGAATTCATCACCATCATATCTCATCGTACAGAAAGACAGAGTAAGCATTCATCACTAATGTGTGGTTTAAAAGGAAGTACCAAGTATCTAACTCATATCTCAGTGTCAAGCCTTTATACTAGTATCTGTTGCAGTTGACTGCACGTAAACAACCATTTATGGAAGCATACTTCTAATATGGTGTTGAACCGCTCTGCCAAATTAGGGAGCTTCAAAGTGGTGACAATACTTTAATGGCACCTCTAACTGATTTTCCAAAGAAAGGAGCTTAACAAGCTCAGTGGCCAGTACAAGCCTGTCACCTGAGATAGAGAATCGCTATACAAATTCACATCTTAACGAGATTAATCAAACAGATATCTACAGTCATCACCGTACCATTGGAGCATGATTCAATTAGCCTCAAAATGCACCTATCTAATACTGCTTATGTGTTAAATGCTTCATCATCAACAAATGTGCAGTCCATACCAACAACTTCCGTTGTGTCGATTTTCTTCTGAATTTGCAAGAGGACGATTAATGGGAGAACGGGAGTAACTCGTTTTATGTTGCACATACCTCATACAGTAGGAAGCGTATTAATTGAAAGCAACACATAATTTCTAGGATTATGAAAAAAAAGCAGAAACTTAAAATTAAGGTTTCGACAACAGAAGCTACCTTAATGGCAGCGGACATGTCGATGTCGTGAAAGTCTCTAAGATACATGGGAAGAGTAGTAACAGACGAGAATAGTCAAATACCAACCTATCGTAAATGGAATACAAAAATTATAGAAGATTGTATTTCATAGCAAAGACAAACTTAATTAAAATGTGCAGGGCACGCAATTAGAAAGTGATGAATTGACGGTAGCATAGACACACAACTAAATGTTGCTTCCTTAATGGAGCAATACATGGCAAACAAGCATTAGAGTTGATCAACTCCAATGAAGCAGTAAAGCCGTTGGCGTATACAGTAATTAAAAAAATACAATTAGAATTCACACAACTTCTCACCCTAACTAATTAGATCATTTCAGTATCAGTTTCACTTTATTTCTATTTTAATGTAGCAACAGAATGTTGGAGAAGATAACAATGGTGAGCATAAATAAACTAGAAGAAAGCACGAGATAAATACACCTATTTAAAGTCGGCTTATTCATTGAATAATCAACAACTCAAGCCTAACAAGAGTGTATGTATATCAGCATGTACCCTCTCAATAGCATTTTGATAATCAAAGGGAATTAGAGCATAGTCAAAGAAGCAAACTAAGCAAGGTACTGCAAAAAATGAAATAAACCAACAAGACCAACAATATTTAGGTTTTAGTGATGATAATCTCAGTACTCAACACAACAAAAAAATGACTAGTTCGTTGAGTCAGCAGGATCTCAAAGCGTGAAATTGCAGATTAAAGTTCTTCTATATGCATTCAGAGAAGACAACCACAGACCAAAAATACTAATTGCCAAACATCTAATAAATTCTCAAATAAAAAAGATAGTAAATTAAAAGGCAAAATGAGTCCACTCTTCCACAAAGCTGAAAAGCAAATTTAAAAAAGCAAACGAAAAGGAGGTACCATGACATACTAGTCTCCTTGTTATCCATGGCTTGGTTTCAGTTTATTATCTTTCTACAGGGTCACAAACCTTGAATTTATCACTCTTGGTGTTATATAAGGTTCACCCTAAATAAAAACCCAATATATAGAAAAATTAGGGTTTCATTTTCCTAATAATTCAACAATTTTATCACACAATCAAATAATTAAGCACCGATAACATTGATTAAGATACTAATAAATCATATCAATACAAAATCAACAAAGAAAGTGAAAAAAAAGGGATAAGAAAGAAAGAAACCCGTTGAAATACGCGAGGAGCGATGCCGGGGAAGTAATTGGGGATTAGCAAGATGAACGTCGGTGGTCGGCGGTCACTGGTGGACAGAATGGCGACATGGTGGTGGAGTTGGCGAGTTCGCTGGTGGTCGCTGCCTCGCTGGTGAAGAGTGCTAGAAATACTGAAGTAGTGTAGGAGACATGTGGACAATTTGATAACAAGGGTGTGTGACAGGTAAATTGGGAGAATTAAGGGACATCGGATATGTAAATGTCATATATATATATATATATATATATATATATATATATAGGTTCAGGTAAGTCCACAAATTTGGTTGAGTCCCTAAGTCCCTATTCTTAACCAATCATTTTCTGAGTGTAACTTTAATTCTTTATGAATGTAACTTTAGTCATTTATTGATTTATGAGTGAATTTTTTGCTTTTTAGGTCATTGTATATATGAAAACTTGAATTTATAAAATTAAATTTATGTAATTTTAACAAAAATATATGTAACTGTATTGTTTTACGAGTATAACTTTAGCCGTTTTAGTTGTAACTTTAGTCGTTTTAGGTGTAACTTTAGTCGTATGATGGTTTCTATGCATAAATTTGAATTTATTGACATTTACTAGTGTAACTTTACCCGTTTCAGGTGTAACTTTAGTCGTTGGAGTCGTAACTTTAGTTGTAAAGTGTTTTGTGCATGTAAAATTTTTAATCAATATACATACTATTGTAACTTTAGTACTTTCAAGTGTAACTTTTGTCTTTCAAGAATGTAACTTTATTATCTTACGAGTGTAACTCTAGTCAATAGAAATGTAAGTTTAGTCAATAGAGGTGAAATTTTATTGTCTTATAAGTGTAACTCTAGTCCTTGAATTTGTAACTTTAGTCCGCAAAAGTGTAACTTTATACTAATAACTTTTATTTCTCAACTACCACCATCCTATTACCTCCTACCCGAATGACCACATCACCACCACCCAGTGCCACCACCACCTCCAAACCCTAACAACCAACAACAACCCAACCACTTATTATTTCAGATCTGAACAAAAAAAATGCAACAGACCCACCACGCACTACAACACCACAACCACCACCACCACCATCCCCCTCTGACACACACGACACAAAGAAAACCAAAAAAAAAAAAAAAAAACGAAAACGAAAACACCCACCAGCGACACACCCTTTACGGCACAACCAACCAAAAACCGAAAAAAACAACCACCAAATCACCAATCACCAATCAACAACCAACAACCACCATCATTTATTTTTTTCAGATCTGAAAAAAAGAAACAGAAAGGAGAACGGGAGGGAGAGGCGTATAGTGGGGTTGTTGCGGCGGCGGCGCGGTGGAGGGGTGGGGTTGGTGCGGCTGTAGGTGGTGTATGGTTGTCGGCGTGGTGTTGTGTGGTGCGAGAAAGGGAGAACGATGGAGAAGGAGAAAGGCGGAAGAGAGAAAAGCATGATGGTGTGTTGTTGGTGAGGCGGCGACAGCGGCGGCGAGGGGAGGGTGGCGGCGGCAGGGAGAAATTCAGAGAGAATGAAGAGAGAATGAAGAGAGAGAGGGGGGTGGAAGGATTTGTGAGAGTGATTAGGGTTTGGCTTTTAATCTCAGCCTTCCATTTTCTTTTAATCCTCACCACTCATCTCTTAGATCTAAAGGCTTAGATTAGGACTTATGGACTCAACCAAAATAGGTGGACTTACATGATCCTTTCTCTCTCTCTCTCTCTCTCTCTATATATATATATATATATATATATCTATATATATATATATAGAAATGAGATCAAGTGAGTCCCTTAGTATAGGTGAGTCCCATGAGTCCTAATCTAAACCATTAGATTAGAACAAAATCAATGGTTAAAATTAAATCTGAAAATAAATGGTCTATATAAAAACTCAACAAACCCTAAATCAATTCATTTTACCACCTACCTCTTCTCTCTCTTCCTCCATTTTTCTCTCTCAATCTCTCATCACTCACCAACCAACCCTAAACACTCACCAACCCACCCACCTTACAACCACCGACAACAACCACAACAGTGCACTCCACCACAGACGCCGCCTCTCTCCCTCGTACGTCCTCCTCTCCTCAACCGCCGCCACCAGCAGCCGCCGCCTACTTCCTCCTTTCTCTTTTTTTTTTTAGATCTAAGCAATGGAGTGGTTTTTTGTTGGTGGTGGTTGGAGAAAACCGCCACCTCCATCCTTTCTTTCTTTTTTTTATCCCGAGGCCGCCTTCCTCCCCCCTCTTCTGCCTCCCTCGGCCGTGACCCGCCGCCTCTATCTTTTTTTTTTTTCTTTTTTTCATATCTGAGAAAGTGTTGTTGGTGGTGGTTGGATATCTATGGTTGGTGGTTTTTTGTGGTCGTTCTGCTTTTTTTTTTTTCATATTTTTTTTTCTTTACTTGTTCAGATCTATGGTGGTTATTGTAGGTGGTGTTTTTTTGTGGGCATGGTGGTGGTATCGTTTTTTTTTTTTTTTTTTCTGCTGATTGGTGGGTGCGTGGTGGTGGCGGTTGCAAGGGATGTCATGGTTGAAAATGTAATTAAAAACGATCAATCGTTGATGGTGGTGGATGGCGTTCTCCCTTTTTTTTTTCTTTTTTTTTTTCCAGATTGGCGGTGCGTGGGGCGGTTGTTGCAGAGGGGACGTCATGGTCACTGGTGGTCAGAACTATCGTTGATGGTGGTGGATGGTTTGGTTGTTGTGGTGGTGGCCGCGGGGTTATTTTGGTGGTAACAATGGGTGATGTGGATTAAAGTTTCAAAAATATGGACTAAAACTTCACTGATATTGACTAAAGTTTCACTTGACCCGCACTAAAATTTATTTCACGTACAATAATTTAAAGTTTCACATGACATGGACTAGAGTTTCATATAATATGGACTAAAGTTTCATTCCTAAGAGAATAAAGTTTAGTTTAATAAACTGTTAAAATTACATTACATAAATTCAAATTGGTATAAAGTTACAATCCTAAAAAAATAAAGTTTCAAAAATTATAACTAAAGTTACAATTGTAAAACATTAAAGTTCCTAAAATGTAATATATAAAAATTATAACCAATAAAATTAATTAAATTCAAATATTTATATTTTATATTGTCTAAAAAAAATTAAAGTTTCAATTTTTAGCATTAAAGTTTCAGTCGTAAAATACTAAAGTTACATTTATAAATCAGTAAAATTAAAAAAATTCAAATTTTTATATTAAAAATTGTTTAAAAAAATTAAAGTTTCAATTTTTAGAATTAAAGTTTCAGTCGTAAAACATTAAAGTTTCATTTATAAATTAGTAAAATTAAAAAAATTCAAATTTTTATATTAAAAATTGTTTAAAAAAATTAAAGTTTCAATTTTTAGCATTAAAGTTTCAGTCATAAAACATTAAAGTTACATTTATAAATTTGTAAAACTTAAAAATTTTAAATTTTTATATTAAAAATTGGCTAAAAAAATTAAACTTTCAATTTTAGAATTAAAAGTTCACTCATAAAACATTAAAATTATATTTATAAATCATTAAAATAAAATTTTATAACATAAATTTAAACTTTTATTAAAATAATGACTTTAAATATTAAAGTTATAATTGTAAAGAATTAAAGTTATACTCATAAATTAAAGTTTCAATTATAAAACATTAAAGTTTTCATTTCAAAGTTTTAAAATCTCAACCATCAATCATACATGATCAATGGCTAAGATTAGGACTTAGGGACTCACCACTTTAGGTGGACTCATTTGAACCCCTCTCTATATATATATATATATATCTATATCTATATATATATATATATATATATATAGAGGCGGGATCCGGTGAGGACGGCTAAATATTTGAGGATTGAGGACGGGATGAAATAACACACTTTATTCAATACAATACCACTCGCAAAAAATCAAACACAAAAATTAGACGATTCATTTTTCATATTCTACTTCAACTTTCTCTCTCTAAAAACTGAAAAAAAAATCGAAGAAAATACTGATAAATTGTTGAATCAATCAAGATTACGAAGGAATACGAATCATTCGCATATCATCGCATTTTTCTTTGAATTCAGTGTACAATTTTTGATCTAAATTTTTCCGATTTCCCATTTTAGGTATATTTTGCGTAAATAATTGATCAATTGGTTTAAGTAATCAATATATTTGCTCTGAATCTTTGGTCGGATGTTTTTAGAACATAGACATGCATATAATTTGGGTAAAATACGAAAATGTTCATTCTAGGGTTTTGAGAAAATGTTGTGCAATTGTTTTAACATTATCATGCAAAATTTTTCGCATGAACTAATTGATAAAATCGATTATTTTTCATCTACTTTCATATTATTGATCGTGTTTGTGTGTCTTACTGCTTCGCTAAAATTCTCAAATTCATTTAATTTGCGTTTGTATGTAACATCACATATAATAGATGAAGAACACGAGAAAAACGTATTATATTATAATCTGATATTGTATAATGTATTGTAAATCTTGTGATATTGTATTGTAAATGATGTGAGATTTTATTAGTTATACTGTGTAATACTATAACTAGTTGTGATATTGTATTGTAAATGTTGTGATATTGCAACTAGCTGTGATATTGTATTGCAGTCTGATATTGTATAATGTACTGGATGAAATATAAAACTAGTTGTGAAATTGTAATGGATATGTTGTGATATTGTATTCGATATATTGTGATATTGTATTTGTAGACATGCAAAAAAATTCATGTTGTATTGAATTTTTTGTGTTATGCAAAAATGTTTTGTCTTCGACGTAAATTGTCTCGATTTTTGAAGAAATACGATCATGAACACGCTGGCACTCACGAAACTCCAACGGAAAAACCTTGCAAAAAGAGAAAAGCTATGAACGATACTAAGTCCCAAAAAAACTCCACAAAAAAAAAAACAAACCAACAAAGGGAGCTCCAAATGTGGTGACAGGAGATGCCTCTGATCATAACAAAATGATTGTGCAAAAAGAAAATGAGGATGGTTTAGAAATTATGGACGTGATTGAGCAAAATAGAAAAGGAACTGGTCGACATGAAAGTGAGCACAAATTTGTAACAAAATGTAGGCCAAACAAGTTGTTTGAGCTTATTTGTGAGCTTAATGATGAGCAAAAGAAGGCAGTGGAAGAAATTGGTTTTGGAGGCTTGTTGCATTTAAAACTTATTAAGGAGATTCCTAGAGGGATTGTGGAATTGCTTATAAAAGCTTTCAAGCCTACCAGCTACATGTTTAGGGCGAAAAAAATCGAGTTTTTGTTAAGCAAAGTCGATGTGCATGATGTATTCCGCTTCCTAGGGTTGGTGCTAGGGTGCGAGAAAACTATGATTTGGTCATTGCAAAGTGATTTCCGATGACGAATTGAAAGTTGAATGGCGAAGAAAATTTGGATTAGAGAGTAAGGCAGACCCTATTAAGTTGAACATTGTGCATGATAGATTAATAAGCTGCAATGAGTCGGGTGATGATTTCAAGAAGTTGTTTGTTTTATATAGCATGTCTATTTTCTTGGCACCTACAACAAATTACACACTTTGGATTTCAAACCGCTTAGGGTGTTGAAGATGTGCCAAACATAAAAAATAGTGACTGGAGTTTGTATGTTTTTGAGCGGTTGGTAGAGGTCGTTGGTAATTTTAAGGAGGGGACCAAAAAGACAAGTACTATTCTTTGGATGCATACTTGTATTAATGATATGCTATTTCCATAGGGTGAATTTTAAAGGAGATGTGTTAGCCCATAGCCTACCACTTATTCGACACTGGGATCATAAGGAGTTGACAAAAAGAGCTAAAAGTGAGTTGGCGACAGGTGCATTGGGGAATCTTTGTCCCTTCTCAAATTGTTTACCCTATCGTGAGCGAGCCAGGTTATCAAGAAGATCGGCGACCTCAAACTCAACCTCGATGAAACCGAAATACCAAAGGGATACATGTTGATCAAATTGCCTCCGGGATACAAAGTGACGAAGAAATAAGAGGAAGAGCATTAGATGTAAGACAAACTTTATAACTGTGTTACCTTTTGAGATAATTTTCTGATATTCTTAAACCTTATTAGTATTACTAGTATTACAATATTAATTGATAGATGTGACATTGATATTGTATTATGATTTTTAAAAATGCTAGGAAATTCATGAAATTTTTTTGAGAATGACGAGGATTCAAACATTGTTTTACAAAAGATACACTCGATAATATGAAAGAGTTCAACTCAAAGATAGCTGGACTGTTGGAAATGATACAAAATCGATGAACGGGTAGTGATAAAACCGAAGCGGTGAATGTCCTCCCAAGGAAGATACCGTAGAAGAGACGGTGACAAAACTGTTGATGGCAATGATGATAAGGTAGAAGAAAATACAACTGAAAAAGATCAATTTGGCAGCCAAATTCATCAAACACTACCTTTTATGAAAGATCCATTCTACCATAGCTTTATCGACGGTTTGGTAATGAGGGCAAAAGAAATGTATGATTATTCACAAGGGATGCCATCATTCGACGTATGGACTGATATGTTGAAAGCTCAGTATAAAGAATTGGACAAGTCCTACGGTGGTTGTACTGATAAAGACCTCCAAACGGATTCTCAAGTGATCATTGATGACATGATTTATGGGGATATGAAACAGTGCCCTAATTTGGATGAGATATTAGCTGATGTGAATGAACAAACTGAAGAAATTAGTGAGGAAGTCGTATATTCCCGGAGAAGAGCTGCACAGGCAAGTGACAAAAATGAAAAAAGCAAAACAACAAATGTTCAAAAAGGAGGAACCACTGAGTCAAGGAGTTTACTTAGTGACTATTTGCTCCACTCAAATACTATACCAGAATGTGCATTGTTGGTATCTCAGAACTTAGGTTGTACCGAACAATGTGGACAACCAGATAAGCAAATGAGACTACTGTCAGAATTCTTGCTGGGAAATAGACAGTTGTTTGAATCAGTTTTGAAGAAACGGAAAGAGGTCATGGATTATTGTTTCATTCATGATCATACAATTGAGAAATCGTAAGTCCATTTTCAAACATTTTAAAATTTAAAAGGCTTTTGCTATATTAAGCATATTAGTAAATTGATCTTTAATTTGGTTGATAATGTATGACAGAGAAACACTTGCAACATATGGGACTTACCATGTAATTTCAAGATCCGATATAGAATCATTATTGCCTGATGTGAAGATTGAGTAAATCAGTGATTGAATCGTGGTCAATTTTGATGAATGAGTTGTCAATAAAGGAAGAAGAAGCACCAGTACCAAAAAGGATTTTCTTTGGGCTTGCACATGCCGTAAGTTCTAATTCTTAAAAGGGTGATATTTTATTGAAAACTGTGTATTATTGGGTGAAAAATTTAATTCACAACTGCAAAAGAAATTTAAACCATGACTGATGTAGATTGTTTCAAGAATATGTGATATTGTAATGCAATGTTTGTGATATTGTAATTTAAGTCAATTTTTTCTTCAGTGCAATATTTGTGATATTGTGATATTGTAATGCAATATTTGTGATATTGTAATGCAATATTTGTGATATTGTAATTTAAATCACAAACATTTAATTCAGATCGCAAAAGAAATTTAAACCATAACTGATAAAAATTGTTTCAAGAATATGTGATATTGTAATTCAATATTTGTGATATTGTAATGCAATATTTGTGATATTGTAATTTAAGTCAATTTGTTCTTCAGTGAAATATTTGTGATATTGTGATATTGTAATGCAATATTTGTGATATTGTAATGCAATATTTGTGATATTGTAATTTAAAGCACAAACATTTAATTCAGGACTGCAAAAGAAATTTAAACCATAACTGATAAAAATTGTTTCAAGAATATGTGATATTGTAATTCAATATTTGTGATATTGTAATGCAATATTTGTGATATTGTAATTTAAGTCAATTTTTTCTTCAGTGAAATATTTGTGATATTGTGATATTGTAATGCAATATTTGTGATATTGTAATGCAATATTTGTGATATTGTAATTTAAATCCGTTAGTATGATATTGTATTGAAGAGTTTGTGTTATCTTGTATGACGAGTTGTTATTGTAATATTGATTAATTTTGAAAGGAACCTATTGTGTGATTGCAATGTTACAGACACCTCTAGAACAAATCTTAATGCTAAATGGAGAAGAATTTGAGAAGACAAAAGCACTTATCAAGAAATAGCTGGAGCATGGGATATATGGCAAAATGTTTCAAAAAGTGACCACTAAACTTAAATTCAGATCTGGTAAGACACTAGCATTGTCAAAATTGTTTGTGTTATGCCATTTATTTCCGATTAAACGATAAGAATTTTTCATGCAAACTTTATTAGGTGTTCCTCCCTTTGTCGATAAGCGAACATTATTTCGCATATGCATCAACTTTCAAAACGAGACAAGTGGACTACTTAGACAATAGGCTCTATGACAACTTCGAAGATTCAGAGTTTTTTTACCTTCTTTGAGTTGGTGTAAGTCTTAAACTCAAACTTTACTGCAAAACTACAATTGATGTGTTTTATTAAATTGGAGGAATTTTCTTTACATTAATGAGATTCTTAATTGTTATCAAAACTGTATAGGCAAAGACATTTGGAAGTTACATGTGCAGCAAAGGTTTAAAGCAAGGAGAAAAAGTGCAAATGTTTCCCTTAGTTAATAAGAAATTCAAGTGGCAATCAAAGGATTTTAACTTAGACTGTGGGGTATTTATGATCTTGCACATGATGTTTTACAATGGGGAAATATTTGATTGTGAGTTGAATGATGTAATGAAGAGGAAATTATATCGAGTGAGATAGCAAAAGAAGCATTGGTTTTCAGTGATTATAACCATACGAGGTCGGAAACAATGGATATCGTAACAAACTTCAACACATTAAAGGAATCGTTGGAACCAATCCTGTTGGAAAAAGGAGGTGAAAAGAGAAGAGGAAGAAAAAAAAAAAAGACAGATCTGAAGAAAGTTTGTACACCAAAGTCAAAAATCAAAGGTTACTTACTTTTACTTAAGCGCTCATTTTTTTCTTAAACAACATAATTTTATTTGGTACTAAAACAAGTACCGCATCACCCGAATGTTCTTTAGGGTTGAAAATACCAGATGACAATGATTGCAATACTAGTGTCTTGGGTAGCCGTAGAAAAGGAAATTCAGATGGTCTTGGGTGCACATACAACTGTGGCAAAGCTGGTGATATGCTGGTTGTATCCAAATTTATGAGGAACAATCAAGCACTTTTAGCAAGCTTGTTGAAAGTAAGAAAAGAAGTACTTGACTACTGCTTATTGGACGACCACACATTCTCTATAGAGTAAGATTGAAAACTATTATGATATCCTCAACTATTTTAAATGATGTCCATCATTTATTTAGTAGCATATGGAAAGAATATTTCAACTAATGCTCATCCACTACAATTGCTTGTAGTGAATGTGTTTCTTGTCTACGGCGAAGAAGCAAAACTCCTCGAGAGAAGATATACTATCAATACAATACACCGTGAATGTCACGAGCAAAATGATTGAATGTTGGGCACACCTACTGAATGACATTGAGTACAAGGACCACAGCACAACAACTTTACTGTTTTTTGGACTTCGTCACATGGTATGCAATATTATTTACAAGTAGTTTAGATATTTGATTTTAAAATATTGTAAATTTAATATTATTACAATGAATATGTGTTGTTATTGATTAACAACTATTTTGCAAAAGGAGGATCTTTGTTCACGCATTATATCAACAAGGAGGTGATGAAAGTCAGGATGAAACTCATAAAATGAGGATTTTTGAAGCTTGGGATACTTTTATTACCGCAAACAACTGCAGACATGCAACTTGACAGCTGAGATTGTTTTCGTGCCAATGCTATTTGAAGACCATTACTTTTGTGTTTGTATAAACTTTAACAAAGAAAAGGTTGAAGTCCTAGACAATACATCCTATGATAAATGGGAAGATACAAGTGTTTACAAACTGGCAGATGTTGTGGTAAGTTGAATGCTTTAGTTGATAATGGAAATCTGAGAAATTGTTGGATAATATATGTGGGTTTAATCCGATGGTTGTCTTGAAATGTGTCAGGCTGCATGCATGAGTGACTATCTGGAAGCAAAGAAAAGGCCGAAAGCTGAAGAAATAATAGGATTTAACATTGTTAACGTAAGCTTCAAATGGCAAAAACCGGAACTAAAGAACAATGAATCCGGCACTTTTCTAATGCTGCACATGATAAGGTATGAGGGAGAAGTATTTGAAGCAGATCTTGATGGAAAGGTTGGCCGCAGATACTATTGGGCACAAATGGCAGCAGCATTACTCTTGGCTGACATAAATGGAATTAGGGATCAACTCATTCAAAGAGTAGCAGAGTTCACAGCAATAAAGGAAGAAGTCTGGCCTGAACTGAAACTGAAAAGAGATGCATCAATGAACAAAAAACCTGTAAAAGGAGGCAAGGCTGAAGATGTGCAAAAGCCGGTGAATACTGAAATGCCTGTTCTTCGTAGTTCGCCTAAAAGGTAAATTAAAGAAAATTTAAAAATGGCTAATCGGATATAATAATGTCATTACTTTGTAAAGATATTCGTTGCTGTTTTATTTGAATATGGAGATATTTTAATCAGTGCACATATTTGGGATTGCAGTGGTACTGTCAATGGGCAAAACACAAGTGGTGGTCAGAGGATCAAAACAGTTGCACAATATTCAAGAACAAGAGGTCGAGGTAGAGGTCGAGGACGAGGCACCAATGTAGGAAAATAGAAAGTGTGTAATCTGACTTAGGAATGAATGCATTGACAGATTGATTTGTAATAGGTAGACAAAAATGGTACAATCTAGATCGTTTGATAAGGTTTTGTAATGAAGATATATCAAATTAGTGTTAATGTGCTATTTTAAAAGGGTTCATGCAGCTATTTGTTGAGCAATCAAGTTATCTTACAGGTGTGATATTGGAATGAATGCATTGTGAGATTGTATTTTGTAATTCTTGGTATTTAAACTTTAAATCGAACAGTAGGTGAAATTGGTACTTTTACAGCATTCAAAATGACTGAGAAATAGTCACCCTTGACTGAGAAATCTCTTTTTAGAAACCGTGATATTATGTAGAAGAACATCTGATATTGTATTGAATAAGTTGAAATTTTGTATAACATGATGCGTCTAATTATGTGGTATTGTATTGAATACCTTTTCTCGTAAACCTCCTTATTAGAAACCGTGATATTGTAATGAAAACAAATTGATATTGTATTGAATAAGTTGAAATATTGTATCACATGACACGTCTAATTATGTGGTATTGTATTGAATACGTTGTGATATTGTAAAGAATACTGTATGATATTAAGAAAAGTATGATATTGTATTCCCTAACTTGTGATATTGTATGGACGTAAAATGTCAGGATAATAATTATTCACACTTGTGATATTTATTTTAGACATGTATGATATTGTATTCGATATCATGTGATATTGTACAAACTGCGAGGATAATAATTATTCCCCAAAAAGTAAAATTTTGAATTGAATATTGTGCGGTATTGTATTGAACAGACTGTGATATTGTAAAGAATAATGAAATTATTGTCAGACGTGTTGTGTTTATTTGATCCAAGTGTGATATTGTATTCGGTATATTGTGATATCACATTATACTCAAATGCAATATCATAGTTCTAACTATGAAATATCACAATATGTCCACCACAGTCATTTTAATCTGCAAGTTCAGAACATGGACATTGAAACATCAGACTTCTGATAATACATTTTGGAATCTTTATTTAAGAAATACCACACACCTGACAATGCAATATCACGACATGTACGGTAAAATATCAGATATCTGATAATACTGTTTCAAAGCACTATGGAAGAAAATAGCACCTGTCTTACTATGAAATATCGATGTCTAACAATGAAATATCACACTTATATCACTAAGTAAATCCTAACGTATGGAGTGTAATTGCTATAATAGTAATGAAACTATGACATGTATATCCTATATATATTGAGCTTCTTCAACAAAAAATCCTCCAACTATATATATTGAGCTTCATCAACAAAGAATCCTCCAACCAAGAGACGACGACACAAAAAATGTTTTGGATGGCCTTGATGAACATGAATCAGTATACAAGTCAATCATCATCTGAACTCCCCTGAAAAATGCAAAATAGAACAAGTAGTTGTCAGCAAATGAACAAGCACAGTTGATACAGTTTTTGGAAATAAGATCATAAACAGGACAGGGAGTAGTCGTCAGCGCTCAATATCAAAAGTATACAATTCCAAAAATAAAACTCATAAACAGAAATCGTATGGCATCTTACTGACAGAATTAATGTAAATAGAATATATTTATTTAGGTAGCATACCTGATTCTCGATGTCAGGAACAAAAGGATGAGGGCAGTTACGCTTATCATGGTTAGCCAATTGTTTGCAATTTTTGCAAAGCCTTTTTGGCTTCTCTGCTTTGGCAATGCATTGTTGCTTTGTCGATATCATTCTCTTCCCACTACCCTTGTTCTTTGCCCGACGAGGCGGTAGAATCCTCACCTCAGTTGAGGAACTACATCCAAGAAGCATTTCCAACTCCTGCTCTTTTGTCATTGATTGTGCTTGTGGATTGAGTTTGATCCGAAATTGCTTCAATGTGTCAGCAAGGTCAGTGATCTGATTGTTAGGCATAGTTCTCAGCAAACTGATAGTTGAGTAGAACTCTGACCATAATTTGCACATCTCCAGCTTCCTTACATCAGTGGCATCAAAGTCGTCAAGTAACTCACCATGTGAACCATATAGAGGGATTTTTTGTGCATTCTTTGTCCAGCGCATAAGTATGTACTTATCAGGCAAAGTCCTAACTTGTTTCCCAGAGAAAACCCAAATAATGTGTCTGCAAATAATACCCTTCCTATTAAACAACTTACAAGAACATTCTGCATCAGTGCTTGTGGAATTGAACACTACTTGATAACGCTTCTGCATTCTAGCGTCAGTAACAACAACGACCTCTGTACCGTCAACAGGTGGTGTGAAGCCACCAACACTAAGAGAACACATGGAGGCAGCAGCCTCTTGTTGAAAATCTTTGAAAATAGCATGGGTATAAACCTTGGACGCATGAGCTTCCAAGTGGAGAGACGTAGCTAATTGGGGCAAAGTATAATCACTGTCTCGATCATGTTGCTTTTGAGTATGGCGTTGTTGATCCATGGCGCTTTGAAAACGCATCCAAAACTCAACAAGTGTACCATGTATATTTTCAAAACGCTTGAAAAAGCTATTCTGGCTCTCCGATCGTTGAGTTGTTCGGAGAAGACATCCCATAGGAATATCACGATAATAAGCCGGGATCCATCTCCTTCTTTTTTTGTACATGTATGACAACCATGAATTTGCTTGCAAGTTATGTTCAGCAATTAAGTCAGACCACTTTTGTTCAAATTCTGCAGGTTCCAAGTCAGAGTCCCAAACAACAGAATTCAAACGACTCACAAAATCAGTCTCCTTGGATATTGTAATTCCAATCTTGTCAGGGACCTTTTGCATAATATGCCACATGCAATATCTATGCTTAGCCTTCTTGAAAACTTTGGGTACAGCCTTCTTTATTCCTGGGCATTGGTCAGTGATTATACATTGCGGCTCGCGCTGACCCATAGCGTCTAAGAACTTCTCAAAAACCCACTTAAATGAATCGTCATCCTCATGAAACAACAATGCAGCAGCAAAAGTCACAGACCTTTTGTGGTGGTCCACCCCAGTAAAAGGAGTGAAAATCATAGAATATTTATTTGTACCGTAAGTTGGATCAAAACTGACCAAATCACCAAAGGAAGAGTAATTTCGACGTGCCTGTGCATCACACCAAAACACACGAACCAAACATTTGAAAGAATCTACTTCATAAGCAAAGTAGAACCCTGGATTGGTTTGACGGAGGTTCTCGAAATTATCGATAAACAATTGAGCATCTTTATCTCCTATGAAACACTTGATATCCCTTCCAAAGTTCTTAAAATCAATCAATTGAGCACCAACATTCTCATAACCATCTGCATGTTCCTTAGAATATCTATATGCCGATGTAGGACCTAAATTAACTTTTGAATGATCAATAATTGCCTTCTTATGAAAAAGATGAAGGTGTCTCTTTTTTCTTTGAAATTCTTGATTTGTGAGCGAACAAAGTCGATGATTATGCCATTCACGAAACTGAGTTACAACATAAACATCCTTGATAAGGCGAAATTCAATCATAGCATCACAACCAATCCTAGTTAGTTTATTGTTCTTAATATCAAACGGCTTTATAAGTGGCTGCTCCACTACACTATCATGAACAATAGCTTTCCTTTTCTTACCATCTCTAAACCCTTCACGATTACAGACAACAAGTTTATAAAAGATGGCACCATCAGCATTTTTTTTTTGAGAGGACTTCCTAGGTTCAAAACCACATGCTTTCGCATAGACATTATAAAAGCGATAGCGTCTTCCAATTTTGCAAAAACTCGACCAAGTTGAGGTTTATACTTGAATTGCAACATTTCTTGACCACAATTCAGTACCACCAGGTGTGGATTCCAAAAACAGTTGATGTTCATGAAAAGAAACAGGAGGTTGTTCAATGCGGGGAGTAGAAGTAATCTCAGCAAAATGATTATCGATGAGACGTAGGTGGGGGAGGACTTTCAATGCGTGGAATAGAAGTAATTTGAGACACACTAGTATCGTGAGAGATGAATCCAGAAGAAGGTACACAACTATCAAAGATCTCGAAAAAAGAATGCAATATAAGAAGCAATTCAAAACATAACAGGTAATAAGCAAACAGTAGGGGGGACTAAATTTCGTATTGTAATAGTTGTGATATTGTATTGAATCTGGTGTGATATTATATTGAACAACTGTTATTATTGTAATATTGTGAAAGCAGATTCAAGGTCTGCAAACGAAGATAGTTCGATAATGCATTACAACAGCCGAAAACAGATGTAAAGTAAACAATAAGTTACAATGACGGCAAAATCAAGAGAAAAGGGAAAAGATAGGTAGCAAAAACAATATCAAACTTGAAATTTCATTCAGTACACCAATAAAACCGTAAGAAAAGTAAAAATATAGACAAATTCAGAAGAACGAATTAACAACACTAGCAAATCCAAATATATGTAGGAAAAACAACAAGTAAAATAGAAATAAAGCTGCATATGAGGAAATTAAACATAAAATCGAACACAAAAGCAGGAAGAAGAAGAGAAATTCAAATATCTGTAACAAAAACAACAATTACATAAAAATAAAGCTGAAAATTGTAAATCTAAACATGAATTCATAATAAAAGTAGCGAATATGTTGAAAAAACAACAATAACAACAAAATAAAGCTGGAAATTAACAAATTAAGGAAAATCAGAAGCAGAAAGATGTACCTGACATAGCGAAGCAACGAATGTCGAAAGAAAGAAGAAATATTAATCAACGATAACAGCAGAAAGAAAGAAGAAATAGTAATCAATGAATCGCGGAAGAAATAAGCAGCAGAAAGAAGGAATCCATGGATGTCGAGGAAGATGAATTTAGAGAGAGAAAGAAATTAATGATTTAAATTAGGCAACTGGTAAAACTGACGAAAATTAGGGAAGCAGGGGGTATATATACAAAGAAACGAAATTACCAAACTACCCTTAATTCTATATGTTAAATATAAGACGTAGGATCTATTACTTTAGATGGCTTAGATTGATCCTCAATCCCTAAATATATGAGTTATACTCATATGATCCTAATTCTATATATATATATATATATATATATATATATATATATATATATATATATATATATATAGAGAGAGAGAGAGAGAGAGAGAGAGAGAAAGGCGGGATCTCGTGAGTTGGGTTCTAACGGTGAGTTGTGAGTTTGGAAAATCTCAACCACTAGATCAAAAGAAATCAAAGGCTGAGATTAAATGATAAATTAGGAAAAAAAAGGAAAATTCGAAAAATACAAAAGCAGCTGAAACATGAAACGGAAACTTCCATTCAAATGATATTTCTCTCTCTCTCTACATCTCTCTTCAAATCAGAAACTAAGAAACACAAAAAGAAAACGCCGGCAGTCAAATTCTGACCAAAAAACTAATACGATTACACAAATCAAGCTGCAAACGAATTACAGGTAATGTATTTTCGAAATTAATGACGAATTCGTTGTTTTTTATTGTATTGAATCCTTGATTCACATGCATGTTTTCTGATTAAAACATATTAATGTAAAATTCGTGAAATTCGTTGATTTTAATTGAATTAAATAGTTGATTTTACTATTTTCAGGTATAAAAGATGGACAACGATATTAATAACAATTCTAGCGAAGAAATCAACTCCACAGTAAATATGGAAACAGGTAATAACGATTCTTATCTGTTTCTCATCTGTTGTTTATAATACTGTTATTGATTCTTCTCTCTTTATCAGCAGTTATTTATAATACTGTTATTGATTTTTATCTGTTTCTCAGCTGTTATTCTGATATTACTGTATTGTCTGGCTTGTATTAGAGTAGAAAAATAGTACCGTTATTCTGATATTAATATACTATTATTGTAACAGTATAGTAACATGATTATATTATTGTACTGTTATTGTGATATTATTGTAATATTATTGTGATATTATTGTGCAGTAGCATGAAAATATATGGCTTATAAAAGAGTAGCATAAAAAATTCAATATTATCTGTATTATAATAAAGTAGAATCAGAGTACTGTTATTCTAATATTATTGTACTATTATTGTAAAAGTAGAGAAACATGATGATATTATTGTACTGTTATTCTGATATTATTGTACTATTGTTGTGATATTATTGTGCAGTAGCATGAAAATATACGGCTGATAAGAGAGTAGCATAAGAAAAACACATTTAGTATTATTGTGATGTTATTGATTGTCGTCTGTTTCCCGATTCTTTATTATCATCTTTGTTATTGTCACATTACTGCAATGTTGATCTCTCTCCCATGCTACTGTTATTGTGATGTTATTGTCATTTTGTTGTCCACTGACTGTACTCATTATAATAATTCACTGTCCTAGATGTTTTTACTGTCTCTATTGTTGAAGACAATGCAATCTTAGCTATTGGGGATTCTTCTAATAACAATATATTCACCAGACGAACTTGTTCAGACGAAGAAAACGATGAGTTTGTTCCAACTCTTAATTACAGCAATACACCCGGGGGCACTGAGCAGTGGGTAAGAACTGTTGAGAGTTATTTTACGCCTAACCGTGGCATGTTCTTTCTTACCTTGGAGGATGCAATACAGTTCTATAACATATATGCATTGGCTTGCGGATTTGATGTGAGAAGGTACACAAATGCGAAATATAAGGGGAGCGTCAACGTCAAATCACTAGTCTGTAACAGACAGGGGTATAGAGACATGAAAAGAAAACTGCGACTTGAAGCAAAAAATCAGGAAGCTGGTAATTTGAGTACAGTAGAGAACAAAGAGCGAAGAATTAGACAACCAAAGAAGCATGCTCTGACAAGCCGTGGCTGCAAGGCACACATGAGGTTGAGAACCTATGAAAAAACAGACGACGACCGGCTGGATATATTGTGGACGTCTTTAGAGACGTTCACAATCACTCTCTTTACTCTGTCAAAAATAGAGAGTTCCAAAAGCTATCAAGGGACGTCCATGGTTACATTAAGAGGACCATTATTGATCATACTAAGCTAAACATAGGTCCAACATTGAGCTTCAGAATTCTCAAGGAATACTCAAATGGTTATCAGAATATCGGTGCCTCTTTGCTAGACTTCAAAAACTTCAAACGAAATATCAAATGTTACATTGGGGATAAGGATGCTAAAATGTTTATTGGGCATTTCAAAATGCTAGCTGAAACAAAGGGGTTCTATTTTGCTTATGATCAGGATGAGAACAAATGCTTGACGAAGGTTATTTGGGCTGATAAGGAAGGGATAAACAATTACAAGTTATATGGAGACACAATATCGTTTGACCCTACTTATGGGACAAACAAATATTTCATGGTGTTTACTCCGTTCACCGGAGTAGACCACAACAAGAAGACCGTAACTTTTGCAGCTGGATTACTTGAATTCGAGAGTCAAGATTCATTTGAGTGGATTTTTACAAAATTCCTGGAAGCAATGGGGAAGCAGTAACCTCAGTGTATAATAACAGACCAATGCCCTGGAATTAAAAAGGCATGCCCAAACGTTTTCAAGAATTCTGTGCACAAGTACTGCATGTGACATATCATGCAGAAGGTGCCTGAGAAGGTGGGAAGAGCAATCTGCAATGACACAGATTTTATGACAGACATAAATGCTTTTGTTTGGGATGTTGACTTAGAACCAGAAGAATTTGAACAAAACTGGCAAACCGTTATTGAAGCACATGGTATGCAAAATAACCGCTGGTTAAAGTACCTTTCGCAATCAGACAAAAGTGGATACCAGCTTACTTTCGCGATCTGCCTCTGGGTTGTTTGCAGAGCACAACCCAGAGATCTGAAAGTTCAAACAGCTATTTCAAACTGTTTGAGAGCCACTTTGGAACCCTTGTCGAGTTCTGGATGAGGTACAATTCTGCAATAGAACAGCAAAGGCATTCACAAAGGTGGATGGACACTGCAAACGAGCATAGTATGCTCGAGAAAGTAGGACCAATGAAGGTAGAGATGCATGCCTTACTTGTATACACACATCCTATCTTTACAGACTTTCAGAAGGAAGTCAAACATGCGATATGCAGCATGGGCGTCGGGGGTTTGACAACAGTAGGGGTAGTGGAGTACCATGACGTTCGTGATGGACTGAAGCACAGAAACTTCCGAGTGGAATTTTGTAACGCCCCCGAAAAGCAGACATGCAGCTCAAAATAGCTCTTTTTATTAACAATAGACTGGAGCGGAAACACAAGGGCGTCACCGCCATATTTCCCATTCGGAAAATACAAGGCTTTTATAAAAATAAAGATAAATACACTTGTTAAAACTAATAACTCTATTACATATTAATCCTATTGGGTCATTTATCCTATCTGAAGTTCCTCACACTTGACCTTCCCCGATATTTGTAGCTGAAAAAGAGTGAGAGTAACGAAATCAGCCAACCACAGGCTAAGTATGACTCCAGTCATCTCCACCGGCCTTACTTTCCTCATTTTAATATTTTAATATTGTCTCACAAGGCTGTGTGATAGGTCACATGGGTGCAATTGAATCATAAAATAGACATGCACAACCTGTCATTTAAATTTGGAATATTTCATTTTACTCTTATACCGGTCTACCAATATTAAAAAGAGAGACATTACGGAGTAAAACTCCCCCAGCCTAAGTCCATTTTTGTGTACATAGTATAAGAAATCCGGGTTTGAGACCCATCTCGGCCATTGCCGGATAACATAATTATCATTCATATGGGGTCATACTTCTCCCTCCTCTCATCGTTCATATGGGGTCATACTTCCCCCTTCTCTCATCATTCATACGGGGTCATACTTCTCCCTCCCCTCTTTCCATGTACATAGGACAAAATAATGTCGTCTCTATCCAATATTGTATCCCGAATGCGACAATTGGCCAATAGTACATTATAACGATAGTAGCATTATCACAGTCATAACTTTATAAGACGGTAAACAATATAACATGTGGGCAGTATAACAATCATAAGATAAAATTTAGCAATAAAACTAATATAACCAATTATTTCAAATCTCTTATTTCAAAGGTAAACAATTAGTTATATCGACAAAGGGTTCCGAAATCATACCTTATTCTTATATATGGAGTAAGTTGTATTACGAAATATTATAAAACACTTCTTACTTTTATACTTGTGTTTTTATGTATGACGTAAACCAAACTTGCTTTTTAAGTTTTCACGTGTAGCCTGCTATTTATAGAAGGATCAATGCTTAGCCAATAAGATACATGCAAATCTTATCCATTAAGAGAAAGTTGCATGCAAAGGCACGTAATTGCAAAAATTTGATGAGTATGTAAACTCTTAGGTTTTGATAGACACGTAGCATAGTTATCCGTTTCGGTCCGTCTCACATACATACGTGGTTCTGATATTAACTATATTTCCGTATTAACGGATACTATATATAAAAAAAAAGAAAAAAGAAAAATCATAAGGGTTAATAATAATATATACTCTTACCCTTAATCCTTGTACCCATATCAAAGGGGAAGAAAATAGCAAATTGGAGGGAGTATTTTTTTTTCGAGATATTACAAATTTAACATCAAAACTAACGAGAGAAAATGTGCCTGTAAGCTGTTTGAGAGGCATGGGATTGTCTGTCGGCATATACTGTGGGTGTGGAATGGTAGGCAGGTATACAAGATACCTGAGCCTTTTGTCCTTGCTCGATGGACAAAGAAATCCTACAGACCAATTGTCCAAGATGAAACTGGAAAGGTCATAAAAGACATTGACGAAGCTGACATCAAGAAAGCTGAGATGTCAAAGGTTTGGTCTGAGATCTATGCAACTGTCGGGGTGATGGACAATTATGCTACGGTTAAACAGATGAAACAACTACAGAAAACCCTGAGACAGTTCAGGGAGAACATCACAGAACCAATTGAACCGAAAACTAAAAGCCAGGAAATCGAGGATCTTCTGGGCATCACAGCTTCAAATGATATTGACCTCCGACCGCCAAACAAGGCCAAGAAGAAGGGGAGTGGCAAAAGATTGAGGTCGTCGAAAGAAAAGGCTAAGAGCAAGATAGAAAAGAGCAAGCGAAGATGCGGTAACTGCAAGAAGTGGGTGAACCACAACAGTAGAACTTGTAATCTTCCTTTTGCTGAAAGTCCCCCTTCCGATGACGATGATGAAGAAGAATCAGAAACTGAATAGGTATAAATCTGAACTATTATTCTCTTATTATTCTAATGTTATCCTGTTATTCTGCTGTTATTCCCCTATTATTCCGGTGTTACTCTGTTATTATGCTGTTGTTATGTTATTCTATGTTATTCTGCTATTAATGTGTTGTTATTTTCCTCTAATTGTTACGTTACCTCAATGACAAATACTAAGTAAAAATTGCAGGAATATGAATCAGATGCATGAACTGAGAAAGACAAAAGAGACGCAAAAGACAAGGGCTATGATGAAGACCTCGCCTAAATGTCAAAGATTTTTACTATTTGTCATTGTTTGAATTACATTTTATCCTAAAATGTTACTAGATAATAAAGTAAGACCTACATTATATGAGAATTAATACTAGTTACTTTAATTTTTTTTGTTAATATTATTTGACTGTCTTCCACAAACCAACCATAAATAAAACTGCATTTAACACTACAATAATAGTTGAATAACATATTAGTATTATTTATTAAAAGCAGTTCCACTTTTCAGTTTTTACAACAGTTACCTAATCTAATCTAATTAGAAAAAAACTGTTAGTATTCCCCAAGCCCCTATAAATACTGCTATTGCGAGAAAAAATAAACACACACACTGAAAAAGTTCATTCCAAAAAACCTCTTTATCTCCTCTGCAAAAGGTAATTTCTTATCTTTCTATTTTTTATTTTTATTTTTCTTTGATATTTATTTTTCTTATCTGTCTACACTATACTGGATACTGCAGAAAGGTAATTTTCTTTCTTCAGCTTTGCTTTTCTTTTAATTTGGTTGAAATATTTTGAACATCTTTTTATAATGCAAAAAGTTTCATGCTTTCAATGCTGCAGAATGAGTGACGTAACTGACGATAACCGAAGGTCCCCAACAAGGGAGGAAATCAATGAAGCGAAACGGAAAATAGAGTCCCTTTCGATAGAGTTGATCGGTACACGAACAAATGTAGAGGCAGCAGAAAACCGTGAAGAGGCCTTAATAAGAGAGCTCGACAACGTTAGGGCACAATTGAAGGTTGCTGAACTTCACAATGAACGTATGCGTAGACAGTTGAAGGAAAAGAAAAATAGGAACTACACAGAAGCCGACGTGGACAATCAATTCATTGCTGGTGTGAATGCTTTGAAGAAGTCTTATGCTGAAGTCTATCCTTCAATCTCTGCCAATTGGACACCAGTTATGAAAGCCATGGAACTTATGGACGGATACAAAAACCCTTTTCAGGATGAGTCGGTGGAAGTTGAGAACATTGTCCAAGGACCTGCACGCAGGCGTCAGAGAATAGAATGAAGGTATAAAAATCTATCCATGATGGTCCAGGGTTCCTGCTTTAAAATATGTTTAAAATATTTGTTGCTTCAAAAATAATGTTTTTAATATTTTAGAACGTTCATGTTTATTGTGTAACTACTATGTTTAAGTACTATTTACTGAATAACATTGGAATAACAGAAGTCCTTACCAGAATAATAGTGCAATAACAGCATAATAACTGCTTATTATGCAGAATAATACTGCAATAACAGCAGAGTAATGGTAGAATAACAGTGAACTAAAAGCAGTCTAAAACGACTGCATTTATACTTAACTAACAATCGAATAAACTAGTCCTTATGCGCAATAAAACTGCAATAACAGCGGAATAAACTACTTACTATGTGGAATAATAGTGCAATAACAGCAGAATAACGGTGCAATAACAATAGAATCACAGTTGAGAAAAAACCGCCATTGACATTTGAATAGAAATGGATAGTGTTTGTAGAAATGGATAGTGTTTGTAAAGCTTAATTATACTAGTGGAATAACAACAGAATAAGTGTAGACTAATAGTGCAATAACAGCACAATAACTGCTAATTATGCGGAATAATACTGCAATAACAGCAGAATAATGGTAGAATAACAGTGGACTAAAAGCAGTCTAAACCACTGCATTTCCACTTGACTAAATTTACACTTGAATAAAAATGAATAGTTATAACAAGATAATGCTGGACTAACAGTGGAATAACAGCAGAATAAACTAGTCCTTTTGTGGAATAATACTGCAATAACAAAAGAATAAACTACTTATTATGAGGAATAATAGTGCAATAACAGCAGAATAACGGTGGAATAACAACAGAATCACAGATGAGAAAAACCGCCATTTACAGTTGAATAGAAAATGGATAGTGTTTGTAGAAACCAAAGGTAATAGGAAAGCTTAATTGAACTAGAATAACAGTCGAATAAGTGTAGACTAATTGTGCAATAACAGCAGGATAGCTGCTCATTATGCTGAATAATACATCAATAACAGTAGACTAATAGGGGAATTAGAATAAAAATAGATAGTGTTTCAAAAAAAGTAAAAGCAATATGAAAACTCAATTAAATTAGAATAACACTGGAATAACAGTAGAATAATAGCGGAATAACAACACAATAAACTAGTTATTATATAGAATAACAGTGCAATAATAGCACACTAATGGTTTAACAAACAGTTTACACTAACTAGTAAAGCATAGCACCAGCTTCACAAAAGTACAGCTGAAAATTAACTTAAGAAAAACGATAATAATACTTCAGTACGAGATGTCAAAATACATATCAAATACTTAGTCTGACTTTAATGGATACACAACAGTCAGCGGTACAGCATTCACTACAACGCTTGATTCTTCACTTGTAGCAGATGATTGGGGTTTCAATTCTTTCAACTTGTTCTTAGCTGACGCCAAACCCAAGGTCTTGGGCCTCTGATTCTCACAAGACTCCGCCTTATCAAGGACTAACCGCCTATAGATATTGATATCAGCCAAAATCAGAGAAGCTGATATTTCGACGCAAAAGCTTCGACGAGCTACCTTGCTGTGAAGATTGGACTCAAATACGCTGCCACCATATTCAGCCATTGTATACAACAAGAAACAGCCAGACTCGGTATCCAGTGGTTCCTTCTTTTTCCATTTAAATGGAACATCCACGACATCAAAGTTGCGGCAATCTTTAGACTTCATAACATTATGAGACTCCATAAACACATGCATATGGTTTGCCACAATCTCTGCCGGTCTTCTGTAGTCGGCTAAATTTTTGCCCTCATGAGTCGTGTTGTCCAGAAAATCAATAGATTCATTGATAAAGTAGATGCAGAAACAAGAGTAGTGATCATTGTATAGAATTGGCACAAACACAAGGTCAGAGTTCAGTCGACATCTTCCATTGCAGGAATCTAAAAATACATTCCAAAATTTCAACAGCTTTTTACCCGAATTGTCAACAGGGCTTGAGGAATCAAAGCTTTCTAACAGTGAATAAAGAGCATCCTCCTAAACAGAAAGCATAAACAACGAAAAATAGCGCACAAGTGTTAAATTTATATCACTACTTATGAGTAAATATGTGGGTAATAACGCAAAATAGCAAAGGAAAAACCAAATACCATATGACGAAGTCCGAAGAACATTGAGCTTGGTTCTGAACGTTCCTCAAACTCCAACGAATTCAACAGACTCGACCAAGCGTCGACTACTCTTGTTGACATCATAGCAGTTGCATCTACAATGGAAACAATATCCCCTCGTCCAAAAACATGCCGACGTCGTCGTTGTACACCACTAACATCTCACTGCATTCACAAAAATAACATATGATAAGAACAGTGGAATTACAGTGGTATAACAGTAGAATAACAGTTCAATAACAGCAGAATAACAAAGGGAATTAACAGTTGAATTACAGTGGACTAACAGCGGAATAATAGTGGTATAATAGTAGAATAACAGTTTAATAATAGCAGAATAACAAAGGGAATTAACAGTGGAATTACAATAGACTAACAGCGGAATAATAGTGGTATAACAGTAGAATAACAGTTCAATAACAGCAGAATAACAAAAGGGAACTAACAATGGAATTACTGATACTAGTTTGGCACTAGTACTTTGACAAAATAAAAGCAGATTAACAGAACAATAACAGTGGGAAACAAAAAGACTAACTGAACAGGAACACCACAATCAAAGAAATGAAAATCGACACATACTCTTCTTTCAAGTGAGCGTCTTCACGAAGAACAAAGACCACCACTTGCTTCCGCACCTTCAGCATCTTAGATAACTGTTTTTTGTTTTTCCGAAACAAATCCGACACCGCAACAAAACTACTGTCCTCTGGCCCGCAATCCATAGAGCAACCCAGACCATCGTCTGACTTACCCCTTTTACGGCTACCCAAAGCCGACTTTGGACTCATGGTGTTATCGACAGCCATGCTTCCCACTTGACGGCTGACAGTAGGGGTATTTGTAGAGAATTGAGCGTTATCGCTGACAGTAGAAGAAACGACGGGCTCGACAACAGGCTGCATCGTCTTAACCTTTTTACCAACAGTTTTCACCCTGCCAGAACCAGGACGTTTCTTAGCGCTTTGAGAAAGCCTCGCTTCTGTATCCTCAATACGCCGTTTCTCTTCAAGTACACTCAGGGTTTCCTTTCTTGTCCTGTTCACCTCGTCCAAAGTTTTCAACACATCATCCCTGGACTCGTTCATATCAGACAGCACCAACAAGGTAGTGATCTCAGCGCGGTAAAGGGCTCTTGAATCACGATTTACCCAAGTCACAATCAAAAACAGTTCCACGGTAAAAGAGCATGTGCAACATCGTATATACACCGCAGTCCAAATTTTCAATCTCAGTGGTTTGCCAGGTAAAAGGGACGTTGACAATTTTATAATCTTTAACCTCCCCGCCTCGGACAACTCCATTTTTGACCAGGAAATCAGACATTAAGCTCAGCTTTAAATAAGCAAGGAAAAAGAAAACATAATTAGTAACAATACTTAAACAAACTAGGCAAACATGAAGAGAAAATTAGGCACAATAAATGAC
This sequence comes from Silene latifolia, assembly GCF_048544455.1. NCBI lineage: Eukaryota > Viridiplantae > Streptophyta > Magnoliopsida > Caryophyllales > Caryophyllaceae > Silene > Silene latifolia. Next base: position 102,395,493 of record NC_133532.1, on the reverse strand, counting down.
TTACAACAGTTTGACAATACAGCAAACGTACACACGGTTGTTGATGATTAGCAAACAACGCCTCTTAAAATACATTATCAAGATATTCAACCCTCTTCGCATTGAAGTTGATGCACAAACAACTAAAGTGCTCATGCAAAAGCATTGGGATGAAAATCTGGGAAAATATTTGGCCAAAAAAATTGTTAGTAATTATGTGGTTAAAAAAAAAGCAGAATAATAGTAAAATAACAGTAGAATAATAGTAGAATAACAGTACAATAGTAGTAGAATACACACAAGTACAGAAACATACCATATCAGAATTAAGATCACAATCTCTCTTGTTGTTATTTACAAACACAGTAAATGACAACATGACTTCCGCACATAAATCACTTCTGGAAGCCTTCTCATGTTTCGACGGCATACAAATTCGCCCCAATGGACTCTAAAATAAAGTGCAGAAAAGAGTTGAAACGTGATGCAAAATGAAAAATAAAGTAAAAGAGACAATAAGATAGAATAACTAACCGTTGCACCCATCCCAAAGAAAAGTCGACTTGGACTTCCTCTTATACAAGTATCATTAAGAAAGAGAGACCACCAGTCCATAACTCCAAGCATTATCATTGTGTTTGGAACCATGGATTCCATATCCTCTCGATTCAGGTAACTCTGAACACCCCAAGTGACAAGATTCTCACTTCAAAACGGGAAAAACAGAAAAATAAGAGTCACATAAATATATTTTTGAAGAACAGAAAGCAGAATAATATTTTAAACAGAAAGCGGAATTTTTTTAAAATAAAACGAGGTCTTACCCTTGCGAAATATTATGATCATTCAAGAAACAGTAGTCTGCAACCTCTTTCCTCTTGGATAGCATTGGGTTGAAAACATGTCCCATTGTTGTCATTGATTTTGACAGGACAACTAGCTGAGGATCCACAGTACCACAATCATAGCTGCATCCGAAATTCTCAGGCACAACAGACAACAGTAGCTCCTCATGTGCAGCAGAGTGCAGCAAATAACTTGTACCCAAATTAGGAGCATTCAAACCAGCAACTCCGTTGTCCTCTAGGACACCCTCACGAACAACAGAATCAGCCTCCAACACAACCTCCGCATCCTGGTTATCAGAGTCATCTATCGCAGACGCTGCCCCAAGCAACAAATCTGCATGACAAGACATAACCACTTCCGCTACTTGCTCTTCTGCAGTCACAAATACTTCCTCATCAACATTAGGCATTGGAATGCCAACACCGGTATCCGTCAACTCTATCTCAGGCAAACAAGCATCAGTCTTTATAATTTGAGTTGCTTGAACATCTACCGGTGTACACTCAACAGTATTAGACACGTCCTCTGGCGGATTATCAACAAGATAGTCTTCAACTTGAATGTTAACGTCCTCCACATCATTGTTAACATCCTCCACATCATTGTTAAAGTCCCCCACATCAACTACTTTTTCACCAACATCATCTGCCTCTCCATAACGAAACTGAATGTCAGCACAGATATCCGTCGTAATAGCATCTAAACCGAGGGGTGACAATTATGGAGTCCCCTCCTTTTTAAACTATAGTCGGCTGCACATCCGAAAGCCCGACACACTCCTCATAAAATTGAGAAAACAGATTAGATGATGGAGGTTCAATAATGTCATCTTCATGTCTAGCTTTTTTGGAAGCTGGTTCTTCAGGAACAGTTGATCGCGATTTATTTGCCGCTTGCATAGCCAGTACATACTTAACCCGTTCGTCCAACTCACGGATAACTTGATCCGTGAAGAAAGATGAGGTGGCAACCAAGTTCTCTGACCCTTCACAATGCACTTTTTCTGACTGTTCAGTCGTGCTTCTAACTTTTTCAGCAGCTCGCCGGGTTACTTGGCTGGACAACTTAGCAGTAGGTGCTTGACGCATAGCCTGCTGGTTCTTCTTCATCATCTTTGACTTTATTAGTTCCGCCCTTTTCAAGTATCGACGGCATAAAATCTGAGAGTCCCTCTCATTAAGTAATATAAGTTCATGAACATCCTGTCAAGATAAAATCCCAAAATTTTACTTAAAACTGAATTCCAAAACATAATAACAGTGCAATAATAGTAGAATAACAGAAGTATAATATTACACTAACAACAGAATAAATAACAGTGGATTAATAGTATAATAACAGTAGCATAACAGTGGAGTAATAAAATAACAAAGGAATAACAGTACACTAAGAGCAGAATAAATAACAGTGGAGTAATAGTATAATAACAGTAGAATAACAGTGGAGTAACAATTTGAATAAAAAATAGAATAACAGTGGAATGACAGCAGGAAAACTGAGGAATAACAGTGGAATAATCGTAGAATAATAGCAGTCGGAGAACTAATACTTTAAGACAATAACAGAATAACAAAAAGGATACACATTTTTGAATGATTCGACAAAAAACAATCAAACAGGTACTTACGTCGACCGCTGCGGACTGTACTTGCTCATCTGTAAGAATATCAGCAGGTAGATCCAGCACAAGATATCGACGTTGACTACGTTGACCAGAGCCAACGATGTTAGGACGAGACAATGGGAAAGCAACGTCTGAACGCTCCCCGGTGCCCAGAGCACCAGCAGCTGCCTCACGCTGCAACCTCTCGCTGAAAGACTTTAAATCCCAATGTTTAATGAGTGGTAGCTCATTATTCACCTGATCACCGCTAAAGAAATAACGGTGAAAATAGGTGATAGCCAAAAGCACTAGACAACAACGAATATTTTTCCTCCCGTTAAGGGATTCACGCACAGAATTCACCAAGTCTGAAAACACAAACTGACACCAATTAACTTCCTTGATCCTAGAAACATCTTCCACGGCGCTTAGAAGTCTAAGATCAACCACAAAACCCGACACAGGAGCAACGAAACACGACATAGCAAAAAGAACAAAGGTCTTCTTAAACTCATCATCAGCAACCAAAGACTCTCTAACAGGGTGTCCCTGAACTTTATTAAGTGGTATCCCACTTTTGTTATTGGCGATACCATACTTCTCACACCAAGCACGCTTCAAAGCTTCTCCATCAGCGTATGCAGAACCCGGAAACCCAGTAATAACCAAATCCAATTTTGGTCCAGAATTTGGTAAACCAAACACATCGTGCACATCATCTTCAGTCAACTCGTACTTCTCCGTTTCAGATATTTAAAAAAACTCCCCACTTCTAAAACCATATATAATCTCCCGGAACATGGTATGGGGGAGGGCAGAAAGCTTCAACTCAAGTAAATGTAACACCCCCATACTCCAAGTGCCTTACCAGGACCACTCAGGTATAACCATCTCGGTTCCCCGAGGCAATGATAATCATAAGACAATAACGAAACAACATTTAATAGTATAAGTTTAGTGAAAGAATACAATCCAAAACCAAATGCCCAAAATACGGGTTAGATGTTCTCAAAACAACTGTCTAATCAACTAACTGAAAATGTCTGACAAACTACTAATGCTACAACGGAAGACTCTATCATCTGAAGGTGACACATCCCAGCTAGCCCATGTATCTCGACTCATACCTGCTCAACAACTGCTCACTATCCCCGAATGGATCACCACAGGTTTTAAAACAATAAACGGGGTCAGTACTAATCACACAATTTATATAACTCAACAAAACAACAAACAACACAGCTCAATCGTCACAGATGTACTCCGAACTCCATCACCAACTCCACAATACTGACTACACACAAAAGTGTGTAGCCCTACCCATCGCAACAGGTTACTCCTCGCCGCCAGTGAGGGACCGCGGCCGTTCCCACCTAAGCCCCGCTCATCTCCGTCGAGCGATAAACCCAAATCCATTAATGTGTACATCCCTTCTGTGGCGGGTTCCACAGAAGGCGAATAATGGGCGTGAAGCCACTCCCGCAAGTGACTCCACTCAGCCAGGGATGCACCTCGAAGAACACAGACAGATACAAACAATCACAACTACTAATTAACAATCAAAACCAACAACCGTCACAATACTCGTATGATAACAATCAGCAATCACAAATCACCGCCAACACATTATGGGACTAATACTGAGTAGGGAAACCCTACCTGGAAAGCAACACAATCAGACGATCTCAACAGCTGTTATCAAAAGGCCTCCTCTATGAATCCTCCTCATAACATAACATCACATTTATCACTAACCACACAAAACAAATACAAATCCCCAATTCCCAAAATTAGAGTTTAACAAGACTTAACTAAATATAACAAATTCGGTACGTAGATCTTACCCTCGACGCAAGGATCACAAATATGTAAAGAAAGATGAATTCCGACCTTCCAAGCTCCGGGATTTGTCAATAATGCGATGAGTGCGAAGTACGTAGGTTGAAATCTTTTTTGAAAGCAATTAGGTTTGTAAAAGCGTATTATGAAAGTGACGGAAGTGTTTATATATTAATTCACATTATTAACAAAACCCGACAAAACATCACCCGCAAATCGGGCTACTCGATCGAGTGCCGCCTACTCGATCGAGTACCAAGGCTACTCGATCGAGTACCCAACAGGTCAGAAACTATTTTAAATCGCAACACACCCCTACTCGACAGAGTAAGGCCCACTCGATAGAGTACCCAGAGACTCATAAAACCGTAGTATTATAGTAAACCCCCGAATCCAATTTCCCTAACAGCCTCCTTCTTCTCCTCGGTGAGGGCTTCAATAACTTTGAGAAGAAAAGCAGGCCGACAACAGCTAACAAATGGATCGGCACTGTACACACAAAAGGGAAAAAAATATGCGATGCATTAAAACATTTAAGATAACAAAAGCAGCAGCAGAATAATAGCAAAATAACAGGAGAGCAGCAAAAATAACAAGAAAGTAACATATTAAAAGTAAAATAACAGCAAAATAAAAGTAGAATAAGAGTAGTACATACACTTGGTTATTTTCTGCGACATCTCCCGCCTGAGGTTGGTTGCTACTTATCACAATTCCCTTCTCATGCTTAACTTTACCAGCCAACTTACTACTAGATGACAACTTCACAACTTGGGTCTCAGCCTTTCGTTTGGTTTTTTTCGTGGGTGGTTCAGTTGTACATATTTCTTGACTACGAGTACTCCTTCTCTAAGAAGCAGTGCTCTTTGATGGAGATGTGACAGGGGATTTGGATGGAGACGGGCCCAGAGAATTTGATGATGACGGGTGAGTAGACTTTGATGAAGCTGCGGATTTGATTCTTAACTTCATTTTCATCTGTACTATCGGGAAAATAAAAACCAGGATCACTTTCAATGATAAATAGGTATTCAGCTGGACTTTTTAATAATGACGGCAGAATGAGAGTACGGTAACAGCAGAATAACAAAACACTAACAACTAGTCAAACTAATATTTGCCCAAAAATAACAGGACATTAACAGTAGGGTTACAAACCAACCAGTGACAGGACACACTTAAAATGACTAGAGTAACACTAGAGGTAGACCAATTATCCAAAAAAAGTGCAGGAACATATGCCTAGGATAATAATAGAACTGTTATAATACAACAGTAAAAACACAAAAAGAAGAACACGGAAGCGTAAAGAAAAACACAAAGAGAATCAAAAGAAAGCCTCTTTGAATAAGGATTCAAAGACAGTTTCAAATTACATACAGCCTACATAAGCCTTCATAAAACAAAATAACGTACTAAATTACAACCAGAGGCAGTTTCAAATTACATAATACCCAAAATACATTCTTTCCTAGAAAGAACCAAAATGTGATTCAGAAAATACATGGCATAACGTAAAAAGTCAGTCAAGGTCAACAACATTGACTGACTTATAATACAAATCATAAGCAAGATCATAAGCAGCAGGATATTTGTAGATACCCGTATCCGTCGATATTGGAATTTATAGAGAACCCGACAAACACCCGATGATGATAGGACACATGTATTTATTAGTTGTCATTGTCATTATTTGGGTTCGTTTTACGATGTAGAATGCGCGTCGTTGATGAAGTATTTTATTAATTTAAATGATATTTAAATTAATGTTTTTTTAGTGAGTTCATTTTATTAATTTAAATGATATTTAAATTAAAGTCTTTTTAAAGTGATTTCAATTTAATTTATTTTATTTTGAATTTATTTTCCCAAGTTTATTTTATTGAAAATAAAATAAATATTTGATTTGAAAAATCATTTTGTGAGTATATTTGGTTTGAAAAATCATTTATTTTAATGTGTTAATTGATTTGAAAAATCGATTTGAAAATCGAAAAGAAGTCGTTTTGAACATGTGTTTTTGAGCTCGATTTTAGCTCGGTTTTTGAGCCTGTTTCCTTTACGAGTTGGCACGAATCTCGAGTACACTAACCAACCTAGACCACTACCCATCCAACCCCAGTTCGAACCCCATAACCACGGCCCAAATCATGCCCCAAAACACCCCCCAACAGCCCGCACAAAAACACAAACAGCCCCCTGTTTTGCGTGCCAAATCCCGAGCCCAAAACCCGCTCCAAACACCACCAAAACCCGTGCCCATTAACCCTAACCCATACCCTAATATCCTACCCATATTACCTTACCTTAATCACCAAGAAAAACCCCCAAACGAACCCTAGAAAACCCCCCAAAAGCTGCTGGACAGCAGCTATGTTCAGCCGAGCCCGTCTGCCTCTCCTCCCTTTTACCCTATTTTAACTCCTTATAAATACCCACCCTTCACCATACATTCATTCCTCTAAGTTCTCCATACATAATACCTTTACTTACAAGCTTTAAACTCCAGAAAAAAACCCTAATTACCTCTCAAAAACCCTCCACAAAACCGACATCCAAACTGGAACAGTTTGTGTGTCCTCTTCGAAAAACAATTCGTTCCTCCATCAAACCTCCATCAAAATTCGAGTTTCTTGTTCCAAATTAACCATACAACATCCATCTACACATTAGACAAAGATTTACGAGCCAAATTACCCTTGAGAGTACACGAATTCCCTCGAAAAACAGAGTGTTATACACTCTTGTTTTTGTGACTTTTTCTGTCTGTCCAGTTCTGTTTGTGCTCGTTTTTCGTGCCCAATAACTCAAAACGAGCAGGGGTTGCTTTAAGATCTCTGTTCTCCTCTCTTTCTAGTTTTCAAAACATCTTTTAAATCGAATTTTCATCGTGAAACGAGGGAGAAATCGCTGTTTGAAAGTTGCTGTCCAGATTCGATAAAAACGCGTGTTTGCTTTGTTTCTTCGTCGACGACGGCCTCTCGAGACAAAATCTACCATCGATTACGACCCAAGACGGTGTCAACGATACATGTAGGTTGAGGGTGCATCAAATCCTCCTCTTTCTCCCTTTTATTTCGTTTTTTTATGTTTGTTTTTTATAGTTTGTTTTTATTCGTTTATCGTTTTTGTTTATCGATTGTCTAATTAACTATGAAACTAGTTTAGTCCGAGTATGAGTTAAAGTACCACCATGAACACCCGCGTTGACTTGAGATGGGAAAGAAACCGCTACATCAGTCGGTCGTACACCCCTGTCTCATTTACATATCCTCGTGTTCAAGGTAGGACATAAATAAAACGAACTTCTAACTTCGCTCCTCGTTTTTTACCCTTTGTTTGTTTCGGCCAATTCGACCCATCTTAGGACCCGTCACATGTTAGTATGACCTCTTATTGTTAACATATAACTCGTTTAGATAACATTAGATCAATTTAATAACCTAATTAGACACTTTAGGATACATCGACATAGCTTTAAAAATCAACTGACAATTTTGTAACTTAAATCGAATGCATCTCTCTCTTTCACCTAATTTCTCGTTAGTATAAGAGTGCGTGATTAGCACCTTCTTATTAACACTCGATGAGTTAAATTAATTAGCGAACTTGACCTAATTTGACCCCCTTTAGGCCGTGTAGAATGCGCGCTTGCAAGGTATCTTTTCAAATCGATCAACGTCGTTTCTAACTTATTTCCTATCCCGTTTCGCAATCATCTATCTAACCTAATGAACCTGACCTAGGACCTAGGGTTGGACGTGGCTTTAGGCCGTGAGGCTTGGCCATGTCCTTTGGTCTTTCTTGTTTCGTTTGTTTTTACATCGTTCGTTCTTTATTTGCTTTATCGCTTGTAATTTATCGTTTGTTCATCGAGTTGTAATTTTCAAGTTAGTTTTCTTTTATCGAGTCAAAACCTCTTTCAAAAACCTTAGTCTTGTTTGGTTAGACGGTTGTGCCCCAATGCAAGTAAGAGCGTAGTAAATCGCATGTTGTTTAAAGCAACATGGCCCGATTTATGCTAATGCATGCTTTGGTGCGTGACCCAATGTCTAATTCGATACGATTAAGCGAAAGCACGCATTACGAGGAGTGACCCAAGGCCGTGAGTCATGTAAGCCGTGGGCCACCCCCCCTTGTGCACATTTTCCTAGGCCGAATTGGCCATGTGTCGTGTATGGTGTCGTATGTAGCAATTGTATTTAGATCGAGTTGTATCTTTAATTTATCGTTGTGTCGGCATGAAATGCTTGGGTTGTAATAGGGTAGATCCCAACGGCTCCCCCATTCCCATCAAGCCTTGTTTGTTTCGTTTGAATGTTGTTAGATCAATCAACCCACATGCTAAATTACAACTTTGACAAAGTTAGTTTAGCTGCATCTAAAACGACATAGAAATTGTTGTCACGTGTTAGGGTTTTAAAACGATGTTTACATATCATATATCGTAGTAGCTATGACCTTGTTTGAAATCCGACACTTGACTTAGTAGAGGCCGTTATTGACGGGCAGGGTTAGGTGTCCTTATGGGCTTCCTAACACGTACCCTCACCCCTTACTCAAGATCTATGGTTTGTGGATCCGTCTAAATACCATTGGATTACGAGAGTCATTCAAATCGAGTGATATAGGGTACAAGTCTTTATCTTTAATCACTCGTAGTCGATTGGCTTTATGCTTTTCGATGAAAGGTGTAAAGTTGACTTGAACGGTTCCAAGTTCCCAAAAAACTTGGTGGCGACTCTAATTGGTCTTAATTCGATTCGAAAGAACCTCGAGTCGATTATGCCTAGTGTGGATCCCGCGGACGCAGTTCCCGAGGGCCTTGTCCACAATATTCCCTGAGTGTATCAAAGTACTCATGAATTAGCCTGATCCATTCCGATGCAGGTGCATAAAGGATCGAGTCACGATCGTGTATATACTGGCAAGCATGCAACACCCTCTTTC